>NW_022145709.1:164403-225435 GCF_002938485.1 Sitophilus oryzae | reverse complement strand
ACAAGTTACGTATTGCTCAAACTCCCAAATACCGAATGTCTCAGCTTTCAGTCGGAAAAACAAAACAATTCTCGAGACGAAAAGAAAATGCTAGGTGGCAAAAGGCTTGTTTACATTAACAAACCGATAAGGCTCAGACTGAACGCCCTGGATTTGCCACCAAATGATTATTAAGTATGCCAGGGTGCACCAAAATAAGTCGAATGAAAAAATGTAAATTAATAAATAATTTGCAACATGGTTCTAACAATATCATATACTAGACCATTATATTTTTATCAAAGCATAAACACCTTTATTTTACAGGATAATCAGTATTTACACTGAATTTATTTCGACAAATAATATATTATACCTAACGAGTATAAAAACTATATTTTTATTTACCCCCTTGTTTATTTATCCATTTTTTTTAAGAAGGCGCGGAACATTTAACCGTTCACTGCACATCAAGTTACAAGATCCAGTTTCATTTTTTATTTTTTTCTTAAGTACTTTTTAAATGACATCACAGTATCTCATTATGTACAGAACTCATTTTATTTGAAGAAATATGCTTATCTAAAATAATTGATCGTGTATAATGTAAAAATAACATTTTCCGAAATTTTTACCAAATCTACTAATTCAATAAACAACCAAAGCTGAGACCAAAGTAGACATAAAATAACTATCAACTTAAAATATTTTTCTTTGTTCCTTTGCCGGACCTATTTATTGCAATTGATATTTCGATTACATCACCACTATCCAAAAGTTTCAATAAAGAAAATTAATAATATGTATTATAAATAGGTTACCATTAATCTTTAAATATAAATTCTTCAACATAACAGAATTGATTGTAATATTAATTATTAAATTAATTTTACCATTTATATTATTAATAATACCTAAATTATTACAAATCACAAGAACAAGTGTCTGGTTGAAAACCAGCAACATCGTACCTCGCACCCTGTAGATATCGTGTCGGTTCAGATACCTTTTTTATCATCAGTTTGTTTACATTAGGAGTAATCGAAATATAAAATATTTTGAATAAGCAAAGGCGCGTAAATTAGGAATGTCCCAGAAATAAAATAAATCAACATTTTTAATCGATTCCACATCGGACACAAGATCAATCCAGAAAAATCAGCAACAAAAGATCGATCCTACCAAATATCGACATTCGACTCTGAATTTACTAGTGTATCTACTGTCTAGTGTAATAAAAATACGATAATATCATCATATAAAAAAATATTAGATATATAATTTAATTTAGTCTTAACAGTCGTTCGGTACAGTCGTTCTCTCGAGCATTTTTTTTTAACGTTTTTATTATTTTCTGATCGCCTGGAAGTTTTTACTCGTCCACATATCGAAGTCTTTTTTTCGAGTGCCGCACGTTGGAATTTCATGTGCGCTTTTTTTTGTCACAGCAAAAACTTCGTCTAAACCGCACGCAGATATTTGCTTGGTATTACCAGGGAGATTTAAAAGGTATCTATGGCTCCAGTTGATCGATGTAATGTTTGTGAGGAAATTATCAGAACGAAATAACAGCAATTAAATGCAGTCACTGTCAAAAGTGGACCCACAGGAAGTGTACCGATTTATCTTCTGAAGAATTTTCAAAGTTAGCAAGCAGTACAAAAAAACGGAACCATAAGTGGGTCTGTTCTATTTGCCTTAAAAATGATGTCAGTATTATACTAGATACCATTTGACAAAAATCGATCGATTTTAATCGATTTTTCTTGCAAAAGATCGATCTTTGATTAAAATCGATTCAGATCGTACATCCCTAACGTTAATTATCAAAAAGACTTCGCCCTTCGTATAAATCGGCACTTCTTTTAATCTTTCCTATAAAATCTCATTTCAAACTTACCCATAATCTAAATACCTACATTTTCTTACACTTGACCTATCCCCCAATAAAACAATTTGAAAATAATACCATTCTTTCACCATAAAAGTTAATTTTATCACCAAAATATAGCACAACAAACCACAAACCAATCAAAGGGCACTTTTTATGGGATAAACGGGTACACATCCCACTTCTGATATTAGAGACAGTGTGGTCTCTTTATAGATATACATTATTAATAAACTAATTTATTAAAAAAATAGAGATCCGTTATCAAGCAGGGCGCGCGACGAAGTGAAGTCTTGACGCCTCAAGGCAGCATTCATCCTTGGACCTGCGCAGATCTTGACTACTGTTGGCGCGTTAAGCGAATTTTATGAATTATATAGGGTAGGTGCTTACAATACATTTATACGAACTTTTTTACTTATTTTTATCTGCAGAATACGCTACCGAAGTTTCCGGAAAACAGTTCGGACCACCCTGTATATTAACATAAACAATCCTGAAGCGTTATCGTTAAACGATAAAGCTTGTTTATACACATTTAGATTTCAGAGTCCAATGCTTTTTTGTCTGGCAACACTGTCAGCATTTTTAGTCGTGGGAATCCTGTAGTCGGCAGTTCCATTATCGTTCTGTACCTACCGATTTATCGGCAAATCTACCGATTTTCAACCGATATACTGATTTTCTTAATATTAAAGAAAATGGTGATGTCGATTGATTTCGGTCGTTTTATATCTTGCCTTTACATTGGATTTGTTAGGGAATTTGTGACGAGAATTACTCTCTCAATAGAATGACATATCATATGTCAACATTTGACATTTTCACTTAAATGAAAATCGTATTTTTAAATTTCAATCTAGAGTGCCGTGGCTGTGTTAAACATACTAACTTTTAATCAAGGAGCCTTTGAAAAATTAGATTTGATCGTTTAATGTTTTTCGTACATTAAAGCTTGCCGGTTAAAATTCCTAATCGTAATCTTTAATCATATCTCAATTTTTTCAAATGGAACAAGGGTGGCTCATTAGTATATTTGGAAAAAGTATTTTTTAATATAATTTTGTACCACACACTTGGCATTTCGAGTCAAATTGTCGTTATGAACCGCATGTTACAATTTCAATTTAACCATATTCGAAAATATCAAAAGTTGACATATGATACGTCATTCTAATCAGAGTGTCATTTTCTATCGAATAAAGTAAAAAATATCGAGGTGTCGTTTAAAAATCAAAAGTTGTAGTCATTTCTTGTGAAACAGGAAGTGACCAAAAACAATTGAATGCGTCACTCAGTCCTAATTTATGTCATATACTAACATACCAAATCTCGTTTCTTTTTATCTGAAGAAATAAAAAGTTATAGGGGTGAGCCACTTTTGAGACGAACCCGGTATATTTTACCATCATCTGCTTTCAATACAAAATTAGATTCAACAATGAATAACCTACATTTATATTTTTTAAGTGAAACTTTACGAGCTGCGCAGAGATATACAGATAGTCTAAACACTAACATGGCGCCCATGTAGGCATAACAAGATTTTTGGATGCGCACTCGTCGAAGCTCATTCTCCTTATGTCTAGATGTCTCATATCTCTGGTGCTGCATGACGATTCGATCTCGATTTAAATGAATCGATTCTATATAAAATCGGTCTTGTAATAATCGATTCAAAAAATCGTGAATCGCATGTCAAAAGATCGATTTTCTGAAGAATCGATTCAAATCGAACATCCCTAATTCGAAACTACCGATTTTATTTTTGAGATTGGCAACGCTGTCCTGTCACCTGTGCCGAGGTTCGTGGTTCTGTACTTCCTGTGTGTACTTCACTCTTCACTCTTCATTCTTCAATACATTTCTGGTGTAATCGATAAATAAATTGCGTCTACAACCAATCCTACCTACGTTTTAGTTTTTTTATTTGTGATTAATTTCTGGCCCAGTCAGCTTGATTTGAACGATATCTTTAAAAATAACCAGTTTAATTTGCTCTCCGTTAGGTTATATTAGTGATTGAGTTTGATTTGTATTATTACATTGAATCTCCATAAAAATGGTAAGTTTTTTGTATTACGTCTAAATTTCTGTATACAGGGTGATCCGAACTGTATTTACCCCGAAATCTACGGCATCATATTCTGCAGATAAAAATAAGTAAAAAAGTTCGTATGTCCTAAAATGCTTCGTTTCGGAAATACAGGGTGTAGAATTTTAATTTTCGGCAATTATTGGGAAAACTGGAAATCGTCCGATTTTCACCAAAATTGGTATACACCCAATTTTGAGGTCCTAGATTACGAATCTGGATTTACCCGAATCTGGACGTTTTTCTTGGCGGCCTCTTACCGTTTTTCAGAAAAACGGAAATTTATTTCAACATTTAATTTTTCCTTATTTCGGCCCTATAAAGTAATAATTTCACTATATTTTTATTATTTTGTAGTTTATCTAAAAGCCACACTTGATTGGGGATAGAAAAATGTCCAAAATTTTACTGAAAAACACTTTTCTTAATAAAATAACAAAGAAAATTGAGACCAGATGGAAGTTTGACATTTCATATATCCTTCTTTCTCTATTCTATTTAATGAGAGAGACAAATATATTCTAGACCTAATTTAGAAATTTGAAAATTTACAACGTTGTCATATCTTCTATTTTTTTCGGGTGATTATGGATTTTAAATAAATGATCTATTATGAGATCGACAATAATTAAATATACCTACCTATATCCACAAAGTTACGCGGAAGAGGTTTGATTGCATTGGTTTCAACTTCTATGCGGAGGGGGTTAATCTTTTTTTTGTTATATTATATTTATAACCACGAAATTGCACGAAAGAGTTTTGATTGCATTGGTTACAACTTCCATGCGGAGGGTGTTAATCTTTTGTTGTTATATTATATCAAAAAAAGATTAACCCCCTCCGCAAAGAAGTTATATAAAGACTATTTATAACCACGAAGTTGCACGAAAGAGTTTTGATTACATTGGTTTTAATTTCTTTGTGGAGGGGGTTAATCTTTTTTTGATATAATATAACAACATAAGATTAACACCCTCCGCATGGAAGTTGTAACCAAATGCAATCAAAACTCTTTCGTGCAACTTCGTGGTTATAAATAATCAGATCTCGTTGGTAAAATAGCAATTATGGGAAGGAGCCGTTCATCTGGCGACCGCCTTTCGCAATCCCAGAATTAGCAAAAAAATACGCTAAATTTAGGTTTAGCATTGGCAACGTTGCTTTAAATGCCAGAAACACATAACCCAACATTTTCAGATTGTTTACAAATTTATTTTAGCGAATTTAAAAATGTAACAGAAAATAGCAATAACATCATTGTTTATTGAATACATAACAAAATATGTGCTAGAAAACCTTAAAAATATGAGAAATTAAGAAAAATTCGTTGTCGAAATAATTTTCCGTTTTTCTGAAAAACGGTAAGAGGCCGCCAAGAAAAAAAATTTCGATTTTTGGCTTATTATTAACTACAAACGATGCAATTGATTGTAGTAAATTCAATTTTTTTGTAGTACTAATAATTACCCAGAAAAAGTAAGCAGTTGTGCGCAATGCAATAAAGAGAAAGAATATTGTTTTAACAAAGGTCTAAAAACCTTCAAAATCGTTTGTAATTTTATGTAGTAGCAAAAAAAAATCAATAAAAGATTCTTGGAATTAGTGAATTATAGTAAAATTTGAAAATTAACATAGTTTGACATAATGTCTTTAGTTGTACCCAAACTACAAACGATTTTGAAGGTTTTTAGACGTTTGTTAAAACAATATTTTTTTTCTTTGTCACATTGCGCACAATTGTTTACTTTTTTTCTGGCTAATTATTACTACAAAAAATTGAATTTACTACA
Organism: Sitophilus oryzae; assembly: GCF_002938485.1. Taxonomy (NCBI): domain Eukaryota; kingdom Metazoa; phylum Arthropoda; class Insecta; order Coleoptera; family Curculionidae; genus Sitophilus; species Sitophilus oryzae. The sequence continues at coordinate 219,677 of NW_022145709.1, read as the reverse complement.
ATCAATTGCATCGTTTGTAGTTTGGGTACAACTAAAGACATTATGTCAAACTATGTTAATTTTCATATTTTACTATAATTCACTAATTCCAAGGATCTTTTATTGATTTTCTTTTCTACTACATAAAACTACTAACGATTTTGAAGGTTTTTAGACATTTGTTAAAACAATATTTTTTCTCTTTATTACATTGCGCACAATTATTTACTTTTTCTGGCTAATTACTAGTACTACAAAAAAATTGAATTTACTACAATCAATTGCATCGTTTGTAGTTTGGGTACAACTAAAGACATTATGTCAAACTACGTCAATTTTCATATTTTACTATAATTCACTAATTCCACGGATTTTTTATTGATTTTTTTGCTACTACATAAAACTACAAACGATTTTGAAGGTTTTTAGACCTTTGTTAAAACAATAGTTTTTCTCTTTATTACATTGCGCACAATTGTTTACTTTTTCTGACTAATTATTAGTACTATAAAAAAATTGAATATACTACAAAATCAATTGCACCTCTTTTGGAAAGGTCATCCCGCAACACAGGAGAATTCATGGTGCTTAGGCATTGCGATCAAAAACGAAATCGCCACCAAGTTAACAGAAGTACCTATTGGTGTCTCCGAACGTCTTATGACCCTAAGGTACCCCATATCAGACAAAACTTACGTCAACATCATTAGCGCCTACGCCCCACCCTTGACGCTAAAATTGAAGATAAGGATAAATTTTTACCAAGCTTTACAAAATGCCCTTCAACGAATTCCAAAGCACGAACAATATTTTTTTGCTAGGTTACATTAATGCAGGCAAACAACAGGAAATTTGACTGACGTATTAGTACTACAAAAATTGGAATTTACTACGCAAATAGCAATGTTTGTAGTTTATTAACAACTAAAGACATTATGTCAAATCTATGTTAATTTTTTTCATATTTTTACTATAATTCACTAATTCCAAGGATCTTTTTATTGAATTTTTTTGCTACTACATAAAACTATAAACGATTTTGAAGGTTTTTAGACCTTTGTTAAAACAATATTTTTCTCTTTGTTACATTGGCGCACAATTGTTTACTTTTCTGACTAATTATTAGTACTATAAAAAAGGTTGAATTTACTACAATCAATTGCATCGTTTGTAGTTTGGGTACAACTAAAGACATTATGTCAAACTATGTTAATTTTCTCAAATTTTACTATAATTCACTAATTCCAAGAATCTTTTATTGAATTTTTTTTGCTACTACATAAAACTATAAACGATTTTGAAGGTTTTTAGACCTTTGTTAAAACAATGGCTTTTTTCTTTGTTACATTGCGCACAATTGTTTACTTTTTCTGGCTAATTATTAGTACTACAAAAAAATTGAATTTACTGGCATCAATTTGCATCGTTTGTAGTTTGGGTACAACTAAAGACATTATGTCAAACTATGTTAATTTTCATATTTTACTACTGAATTCACTAATTCCAAGGATCTTTTATTGAATTTTTTTGCTACTACATAAAACTATAAAAGATTTTGAAGGTTTTTAGACCTTTGTTAAAACAATATTTTTTTTCTCTTTTGTTACATTGCGCACAATTGTTTACTTTTTCCTGGCTAATTATTAGTACTACAAAAAATTGAATGCATTAAACACAATACCTCAGTATAACAGCCTCGATGTATTAGACATCCCAATAACAGAACAACTAAAGACCTCCATCAAACTATGTTAATTTTCAAATTTTACTATAATTCACTATATTCCAAGAATCTTTTATTGAATTTTTTGCTACTACATAAAACTATAAACGATTTTGAAGGTTTTTGGACCTTTGTTAAAACAATATTTTTTTCTCTTTGTTACATTGCGAACAATTGTTTACTTTTTCTGGCTAATTATTAGTACTACAAAAAAAAATTGAATTTACTACAATCAATTCGCATCGTTTGTAGTTTGGGGAAAAACTAAAGAAATTATGTCAAACTATGTTAATTTTCATATTTTACTAAATTCACTAATTCGCAAGGATCTTTTTATTGAATTTTTTTTGCTACTACATAAAACTATAAAAACGATTTTGAAGTGTTTTAGACCTTTGTTAAAACAATATTTTTCTCTTTGTTACATTGCACAATTGTTTACTTTTTTCTGACTAATTATTAGTACTATAAAATGAATTTACTACAATCAATTGCATCGTTTGTAGTTTGGGTACAACTAAAGACATTATGTCAAACTATGTTAATTTTTCAAATTTTACTATAATTCACTAATTCCAAGAATCTTTTTATTGAATTTTTTTTCGCTACTACATAAAAACTATAAACGATTTTGAAGGGTTTTTAGACCTTTGTTAAACAATATTTTTCTCTTTGTTACATTGCACAATTGTTTACTTTTTCTGGCTAATTATTAGTACGTACAAAAATTTAATTCTACTACAATCAATTGCATCGTTTGTAGTTTGGGTACAACTAAAGACATTATGTCAAACTATGTTGAATTTTCATATTTTACTATAATTCACTAATTCCAAGGATCTTTTATTGAATTTTTTTTGCTACTACATAAAACTATAAACGATTTTGAAGGTTTTAGACCTTTGTTAAAACAATATTTTTTTCTCTTTGTTACATTGCGCAATAATTGTTTACTTTTTTTTCTGACTAATTATTAGTACTATAAAAATTGCAGTATACCGAGCAATTATAATCCCCACCATGATATATGGGAGCGAAACCTGGTGCCTTACCGCTGACACATGAACGCATTGAACAAGTTGCAACAGAGACACCTTAGACAACTCTCTTAAGAGTCCGGTGGTTCCATCATGTCTCAAACGTATCGGTCCTTGAAAATCTAACTGCGAGAGTATTGAAGTCATGGTCACAAAATCCCGCTTAAGATGGGCTGGTCACGTATGCAGAATGCAAGAAAAACCGCATACCAAAATCTCTGCTTTACGGTGAGCTTGTGGACGGTAAGAGGAGGCCGGGTGGACAACTGAAAAGATACAAGGACATTTTCCACGAAAATTTAAAGGAATTAACATGCAGAATGAGTGGGAAAAAGCAGCTCACAATAGAACTCATTGGAGAAATTGTTGTACTTTTTTCTTAACAATTATTAGTACCAAAAAAAGAGAATTTACTACAATCAATTGCATCGTTTGTAGTTTGGAGTGCAACTAAAGACATTATGTCAAACTATGTTAATTTTCATATTTTACTATAATTCACTAATTCCAAGGATCTTTTTATTGAATTTTTTTTTTTTTGCTACTACATAAAACTATAAACGATTTTGAAGGTTTTAGACCTTTGTTAAAACAATATTTTTTTTCTCTTTGTTACATTGCGCACAATTGTTTACTTTTTTGACTAATTATTAGTACTATAAAAAATTGCGTGACCATTTTCTTTTATGTGTGTCGAATTTACTACAATCAATTGTATCGTTTGTAGTTTAGTACAACTAAAGATGTTATGTCAAACTATGTTAATTTTCATATTTTACTATAATTCACTAATTCCAAGGATCTTTTATTGAATTTTTTTTTTTTTGCTACTACATAAAACTACAAACGATTTTGAAGGTTTTAGACCTTTGTTAAAACAATATTTTTTCTCTGTTACACATTGCGCACAATTGTTTACTTTTTCTGGCTAATTATTAGTACTACAAAAAAATTGAATTTACTACAATCAATTGCATCGTTTGTAGTTTGGGTACAACTAAAGACATTATGTCAAACTATGTTAATTTTCTATTTCATATTTTACTATAATTCACTAATTCCAAGGATCTTTTATTGAATTTTTTTGCTACTACATAAAACTACAAACGATTTTGAAGGTTTTTAGACCTTTGGTAAAACAATATTTTTTCTCTTTATTACATTGCGCACAATTGTTACTTTTTCTGGCTAATTATTAGTACTACAAAAAAATTGAATTTACTACAATCAATTGCATCGTTTGTAGTTTGTGTACAACTAAAGACATGATGTCAAACTATGTTAATTTTCAAATTTTACTACAATTCACTAATTCCAAGAATCTTCTATTGAATTTTTTTGCTACTACATAAAACTACAAACGATTTTGAAGGTTTTTAGACATTTGTTAAAACAATATTTTTTCTCTTTATTACATTGCGCTCAATTGTTTATTTTTTCTGGCTAATTATTAGTACCACAAAAAATTGAATTTACTACAATCAATTGCATCGTTTGTAGTTTGGGCACAACTAAAGACATTATGTCAAACTATGTTAATTTTCAAATTTTACTATAATTCACTAATTCCAAGAATCTTTTGTTGAATTTTTTTGCTACTACATAAAACTACAAACGATTTTGAAGGTTTTCAGACATTTGTTAAAACAATATTTTTTCTCTTTATTACATTGCGGACAATTGTTTACTTTTTCTGGCTAATTATTAGTACTACAAAAAATTTGAATTTACTACAATCAATTGCATCGTTTGTAGTTTGGGTACAACCAAAGAACAACTAAAGACATTATGTCAAACTATGTTAATTTTCATATTTTACTATAATTCACTAATTCCAAGGATCTTTTATTGAATTTTTTTGCTACTACATAAAACTATAAACGATTTTGAAGGTTTTTAGACCTTTGTTAAAACAATATTTTTTCTCTTTGTTACATTGCGCACAATTGTTTACTTTTTCTGGCTAATTATTAGTACTACAAAAAAATTGAATTTACTACAATCAATTGCATCGTTTGTAGTTAATAATAAGCCAAAAATCGAAAACTTTACTTGAAAGCGGGTTCCAACGTGACGGAACCGAGACCAACTTGTCAGCGGTATCTATACAGGGTGTCCCAGAAATAAGTGCAAGTATTTTAAGGGGTGGTAGATCTCGATAAAAGAAACATATTTTCTCTTTATCGTTATTCAAGTAAGTCCAAAATAACGGAGTTATTTTACTTTGAAAATTTCCAAAAAAAAAAAAAGATTTTTTGCTAAAATTTTGAGAACCACTGGATCTTTTCTGGATTTTCTTTTTTGTAAATTTAATCTAATACCTATGTTGCCATATTATCAAGAAATTATGTTTTTTAACTAAAAACTAAAAAAAAAAATCCAAATTTTTTTTCAAAAATTTCGAATTTTCAATTTTTTTTCACGAAAAAAACCTCATAGGCGTGTTTCTGGGGTTAAACTATACCACCAGTTAAAATATTTGCACTTATTTCTGGGACACCCTGTATATCTATACTAATATATAAAATCCTTAAGTGACTGACTCACTGATTAATCACGATCCTGCTCAAACCACTCAACGTAAGAAGCTCAATTTTGGCATACAGGTTGATTCTAGGGTGTAGAGGTTCGATAAGAAGGGATTTTTCGAAATTCCAGTTCCAAGAGGGTGAAACCACCCCTCAGATATTACAATATTTTTTATTTAAAAAACGGTCAAGTTTCCGAAAAAACGCTTAAACACGTGTATTTTATTTTGTTTTTTTACATATTTTAAGTTTTTTTTTAAAATGTATACAGGGTGTTTCGAAAAATCTGGTCATTGATTAATCACGATCCTGCTTAAAGCGCTTGACGTAAAAAGCTGATTTTTGGAAAACGGATTGACTTTAGGGTGTAGAGGTTCGATAAGAAGGGATTTTTCGAAACTCGAATTCTAAGGGGGTGAAACTATCCTTCAAATATTAAAATATTTTTTATTTGAAAACCGGTGAGTTTTTCGGAAAAACTCTTAAATGTTTAAACTGCTTGACGTTTAAAGCTGATTTTTGGCAAACGGATTGACTGTGGGGTGTAGAGGTTCGATAAGGAGGGGTTTCTCGAATCTCAAATTCCAACAGGGTGAAAACACCCCTCATATATTACAATATTTGTTATTTAAAAAAAGGTTAGTCTTTCGGGAAAACGCTTGGACACGCATAATTTATTTTGTTTTTTTACATATTTTGAATTTGTTTAAAAATTTATACAGGGTGTTCCAAAAAGTTGGGTAATTGATTAACCACGATTCTGCTTGACGTAAAAAGCTTATTTTTGGCAAACGGATTTTTCGAAAGTCAAATTCCAACGAGGTGGAACTACCCCTCAAATATTATCAAGTTATATAATAATATCGCTATATTGTTTTTTCTCAAGCATGACATAAATGTGAGAAATTTTTATCCAGTTTGTATGTTAATGGAAATTCTTGCTTTGACATTACATTACAAATGATTAATTCGACGTGAACGAAGTCGCGGGTACACGCTAGTTATATAATAAAGAACTAAGTGTGTAAAAAATTATTGTTTAATTTTTATAGGGAACTGAAGCACCGGCCATAGGGATCGATTTGGGCACATCATTCTCATCAGCTGCCGTGTATCAAAATGGAAAAGTCGAAGTTATACCGACCAAGGAAGGACCTAGACTAGTCCCGTCATATATATTTTACCATCCAATGAAACTGAAAGTATCAGTTGGAACCACAGCCGACCACATGGGAATAGACTATATCAACAATTTTATATTCGGTAGGTAATAGGTTTGTTCCAACATATCAGAGAACAAAGCTGCAAGCTCCCAGAAAACTTAAGTCTTTTTTGATTTAAATCATTTTAATGACTTAAGTCGTTTGATTTTAAGTCTTGTGATTTCCATTGACCCCCATTGGGCTCTTTCACAAAAAATAAAATACCCAATTCAAGGACAAAATCTGAAATAGAAGACTATTTTCAGTATATTTATCCAAAAAAAATAGTTCCACGACATTGAATAATTTTTTTATAGGCCCTCAAAATTGCTTTAATTTCAAATAATTTTAAAGCGCCAATTGATGACGTATGAAAAATACACCCAATCACATTGCAGAACCGTGCTCGTGCGCCAGCCAACAACTGGCAACATTGCGATTTGATTTGACCAGCACCACCTCAACTCAAGGCCAATCAACATGATATGGGCAAGGCAAATATGGCGGCGAAGGCAGCACATTATTAAATTATTTACCTTTAACCTGAAAAGCCGGTAGTGGTTTCTCGTTCTGATTGCATACCAGAAATAATTAATTATGTCTAGTTTGTTGTGCCTCTGCAACACGTTTGTTTAGTTTTTAGTGTTCAGTGCATGGTGTGATCAGAAAATTGTGATAAAATAACAGTGTAATAAAAATCCAAACCAGACATTCCACATAGAGGATTTCAAACTTTTGTGCTTGTCGTACTCCTCTATTATTAATTATTTTAAGGTAAGAACTAGAAGTATTTATCAAGATATTACACCTAAATGAGTAAAAAGCCTTCGCCGCCAGTCTGCATAGTACTTTATAATGGTTACTTACAATAATTAAAATATAGGTATTAAAGGGTAGGTATTAACATTTTATTGTAGCATGCTTTTTACATGCTCTGTTCCAAATTGTCACAGGAATTATAGGGGGGGTCCCAAGGTTTCTGCTTTTATATTCCCCAAAAATGACGAGCTTCGTAAAAAATGGTTGACAGCTATTAAAAGAGATAATTTCACTCCTACTAGTAGTTCTCGGGTAAGAAGTGCATTAAATATGCCTCAAAAAAGCCAAAGGCCAAAGCCTCTGTTACCCTAGTGAGGATGTAGTTGGGTTACTGCTTACCCTTACCTCACTATAAGTAAAATATTGGAAGAAGAATCAAGCTTTTTACATCAAAAAGATCACAGAAAGATATTGACAACATTGACATTTGAAAATATAAATGGCCTGGATGTAAGTCTTTTTTTAGGTCACAATTGCCCCTCACATACGTCAGAATTTATTATTAAATCCATCTTGTTCAGAATATCCAATATTTTATTGAAGAACTATGCAAAAAAAGGAATGACGTCTTTACCACAAAGACAATACCCTATGTAAAGAGAAAGAGTAAAGAAAACTAAGCTAAGCATAAGTTTTACTTACGAACCCCCAAAAAGGTATTTAGTTTTTTTCTATATAAAATCTTGAAACATATATTATATTTTTAATTTATCCTCACCTATTATAGTTTAAATTTATTCCCATTTGTGTAATGCTGCAAAACATAGAAAAAATATTCCATATTTTTTGACCTAAGCCAGTGTAGTTTATAATTCGAAGAGCATTTACCAAGGCTTTTACTAAGACAAGTAACTTCCTATACTGTCCATAATAGTATATATTTATCAAACGTTCAGTAAATTCTAAACTATGGTAGGTAAGTGTTTGCAATTGAATATTTAGTTTATATTGCTATTTTCTGTTATATATTTCTGGTTATTTCTTTTTCCGATGATTTTGAACACCCTATATATGCTACTTCAAGTTTGAATATTTTGACACTACTTATTTTCTGAGAAAGCAGACCTTTAACTTGGAAATATTACGTAATCTAACCCGACATTTGTGTGAAAAATGTCTATTTGGAAACAAAACAGGTTTTAAAATACGCGCCAAATAAAGCACTTCTATCTCCGCCATATTGGAAAAGGTTGAATGGCCTTGTATGGAGGTGGTGATAGGTCAGCATGGTCGCCCGGCATCGGCCGTGTTGCCGCTTTTCAACATGCCAGGTGTGACGTATTAAAAATAAAGTGCGGATTTTTATCCTGGGCTTTTAGTTTTTATTTATTTTCTTAAGAACGACTTCAAATTTTTCGAAAGTGAGATAGCAGAAAATTCTAGAATTAATTGTTTTATTCAATTATGCTAATTCCAAAATATAGTGAAAGAGCCCATTGGTTTGTTTACGACTACTAATTCTCGACTAGAAAATACGGTAGAATATGTAAAATTTTCTACCTACCCAACTCTGATTCTGGTTGTCTTGACTTGAGGGTAATTCTATTGATTTAAATCATTTTGCTGACTTAACTTGCAGATCATCATGATTTAAGTCAAAAATATAGACTTAGGTCATAAAAACGATTTAAATAACGTTATATTGATTTAAGTTTTTACAAAAATGACTTGACTTGAAATAAAATGATTTAAGTCAATGACTTAAGACTTTGAACTTTATGTTGAATTTGACTTAAGACTTAAATCATTTTGATTTTAGAAATGACTTAAGACTCTCTTTTTAAAACTGACTTGTTGCAGCTTTGATTTTAGTCATATAGGTACTTCTCTGATAGAAGTCACCTTTGTTTTTCTTCTAGAATCCGAAAATCAATTAATATATAGGGCGTTCCACTACAAAAAACACAACATTGATGTGTAACTTTTTTCGTAGAAATGCTCAAAATTAGCCTACATATGCTCACAAAATTACATTTCAATAGAAACTGTCCTTCTTCTTGGAAGCTCCGCGTCGTATGAAAGTCTCCACCCTGTATGTATTTTTATTTTTCAGATGCCAAACGGATTATTGGTCGAAAATATGATGACGTCTACGTCCAAAAGTTGAAAAACAGGAGCGAGTACAGGTTCAAAATTGTCCGAGGTGACGAAGATAAAGCAGAATACGAAATGAAACACGACGGCTTGATTGTATGGAAATCGCCGGAACAGGCTAGTTCCGAAATACTGAAGTACCTCCGCGAGTCGGCCAACGAGTACCTCGGAGCCGAAGTAACCGAAGCTGTTATATCCGTTCCGGCTCATTTCAGCAATGCGCAACGGGCAGCAACCAAAGCAGCAGCGGAATTGGCTGGACTGAGAGTACTGAAGCTGATCAGCGAACCTGTGGCAGGAGCCATATACTACACGAAAGAGAGGAGCAATATTGAAGGAACGCTTCTAGTGTTTGACATGGGAGGTGGAACCTTGGACGTATCAATCATAAAAGTGAGCAAAGAAAAATTCGAGGTGTTGAGTGTGGAAGGAGATACGTTTTTAGGCGGCAGAGACTACGATAACGTACTAATAGATTATTTCAAAACAAAAATAATTAAGAAATTTAATCAGAGTTATGTAACACCAAGGCTTCTAAGGAGGCTAAAAGAAAAATGTGTTGTCCTCAAAGAAAAACTATCCACACAAAATGAATATTCCCTGAATTTAAATTGCATTAAAAATGAGAATGACGACTTTAATATGTCCTTAACACGAGATAAATATAACGAGATAACAAACGAGACAACTACTAGAGCTCTTAATCTGGTACAGAAGTGTCTTACTGGAGTGGGTCTATCGAAAAATGACATAAACGAGGTTATTCTAGTCGGAGGAATGACAAGAATGCCGAAGATTCGCGAGGAACTCCGGAATTTTTTTGGCGGTAAAAATCCAAAAACTGACGTGAATCCAGACGAAGCTGTCGCATTGGGTGCTGCAATACAAGCTTCAGTCTTGAAGCATAATTTTAAGGAATTGGAAAGATATGTCGTTGCTGAGGTAATGCCTTTATCTTTGGGTGTTGAGGTTTCACCTCGTTTGATGTTCGTCGCAATTAAGAAAAATACCCCATTACCGGCACAGGGATGTTTAAAGATACGTACGACGGTAAACGACCAAGAAAAGGTTACATTCCCAATCTATGAAGGAGAAAGAAAAAACTGTGCTTTTAACACCCTTTTAGGTGAATTCACCATAAATAATTTGCCCAAAGGAAAAGCCGGTGACGTAAAATTTGAAGCAATTTTTTTTCTTAACCACGATGGAATTTTAGATGTGGAAGCACATGAGACGAGTACCAATCAGAAGAACAAATTAACAGTTACATTGGAAAACTATCGCTTGTGCCAAAATAAAATTTCCAATATTATTGAAGACGCCGAAAAAAACTATTGTGATGATATTTTATATGAAAAATATAGCGACACTTGTATTGACATTTTGCAGGTTTATAATGATATACTTTATGATATAAAATTAATCTCATCGCAGACAGACCGTAGTTTTGTTGAGAAGGAATGTAAAGGATTAAAGATCAGCTTAGATAATTCTGTTTATACAGAAATTGATGAGTTAGAACGAGCTTATAAAAGTTTTCGAGGGGCCACAGAAGGGATAGTGAAACAGGCGATCGATATAAAATGGCCCGACTTCTCCTTAAGTGATAAATTTAATTCACTTCAGATGAATCCTAAATCCTAATTGGTGCAAACCTTTTCAGAAGATTATTTTATTTTTATTTTTAAATACAAATTAATAAATATAATATTTTCTTGCAGTATTTTATGCAAACTAGTTCGTAGAGATAATAATGGGTGTTTTTCCAAAGTGGCTCACCCCTATAACTTTTTGATTTTTACAGACAAAAAAACGGGTATCGGTATGTTTGATATATGACGGAAATTGATTGATGTATTCAGTTAGTTTCAGTCACTTCATGTTTCACACCGGAAATGACAACTTCTGAATTTTAAATGGCGCCCTCGGTATTTTTTACTTTATTTGATAGAAAATGATATTCTGAATAGTATTAATAATTTGTCTACATTTGACATTTTTGATTAAAAAAGATAGTATTTTAAGTTTTTTTAACTTCAGTTACTTAAAAAAATAATAATTTTATGAGTGCATCGATTGCGTTAGTCATTGGCGGACAATATCAAGTAATACGATATAATCTAATAAAATTGTATCGCCGTATAGAGAGTGAAAATAAAAAAATTACGGGCAAGCTTATTTTTTCAGAGTTTGTCAGCGACTGTCTTCTGGTCATAATAGGGGTGGTTTTTTTAAAACTCTACTACAACAAAATAATTAGACGCAAATTGTACATAAGAACATTCTCTATAAGTTCGCCTAATGAATTTTTTTATAAGTCTATTATTTCCGGACTTAGCGGCCGTTTCATGAGCCCTTTGGGGTGGTTTGCAAAAAGTTTGTTTTACAGCAAATTGACCCGTATGAAAGTTGTTCATAATCAATGGACAAGCAACTTTTCCTCATGAATTTTTTTTGTAGCTTGATTATTTTTGCAGATAGCGTCCAGTTCATGAACAAATTAGGGTAGTTTTCAATGCTACTCTTTTTTCAGCAAATAGGAAACTCGTTCAAAATAAGAGTACATATACCTTTGCCTTATGAACTTTTTTTGTAACTTGACTATTTTTGGAGATAGCGCCCAAAAATCTCAAAAAGAAAACAAAAATCAAAAATCTCAGCTATCCAAAAATCTCAGCTACAAAAAAAATCATGAGGAAAAGTTGCTTGTTTCATTTTTTTTTCTTTCTGGGAGGGGTAATTACCCCCATTACCCCTCCCGTATATGCGCCCCTGTACACTCAGAAGACAGTCGCTGACAAACTCTGAAAAAATCAGCTTGCCCGTCATTTTTTTTTCAAATGACAATTTTATTGGACTAATATTAATTATTTATTTTGTCACAAACGACTCTGGAGTATGTACTTCGAGTAAAGTTTTGAGTCTGTCTATAGAAAAAAAAATACTGAGGATAACAGATTTTCAATCGAAAGCTGTAGTCATTTCTGGTGAAACAGGAAGTGATCGAAACTAATTGAATACGTCAATCAAGTTTGATTTATGTCATATACTAACACACCAAATCTCGTTTTTTTATCTGAAAAATTAAAAAAAGTTAGGGGGTGAGCCACTTTTGAAAAACACCCGGTATATGTGTCTGGAGAGACTTAAATTTTAAACAGTTGTGTTACAAGGTAACAAACCAATCATAAAGATATTTTTTTAGTAAAATACAACTTTATAGCTTATAATGTTCAGATGTGGAGTTCCTAACGTTGATAATAGAAACCCTTTTTAAGAATAAGATGTACGCCGCTGGAACAAAGTAATTTGCATAAAATTTCTTTTTTACTTTTTTCAATGATCAAAGATTTATACAGAAATAATACACTTTTTAATATTTAAATGTACTGACATACGCATATGACAATATACATATAATTTTAAAGCGGAATTTATTTTAGTTTTCCTTAACGTGTTGCTGTATGAAAAATGCAAAAGACTGAGTTTCTTAGCTAGCAAACGAGAAAGTTATAAAACTACACAAAATTAACAATAATTAACACTTAGTGCAGTTCAAAATTTACGTCTCTTTGAATATTGTGTCTTTTTTTTACTATTTCACTTATAGGAAACATCCTGTAGAATATTGAGCTGATTAAAAGAAAGTCTGAAATGAGAAACAAAGTTCGGAATGCTTCATTTTTATTTGATTATTATAACTAATAATTGTAGTTTGCATGTAAAAGTTTAATTAAGTTTATTTTTTTATTATTTTGTCTTTTTCTTTGTTCGTTATTTAGCTTTAAAATTTTGTATTCGAAATACTTTATTAATAAACAAAACGTTTTTATATTTTCTTCAAGTTTTATTAATATGTACCCCTAATGATACCCCAAACTGAAATTTTTGAGAATTAATTAAATATTTAAAATTAACATTTTTCTGACTTTCGAATGGTGTTGAGATCTGAATAAATAATAGACACAGCACGGCTTTAACTCATCAGTTGTATCACACATGATCGAAAAAAATGGCGTCAACACGGCTGGGAAATTACAATCGATGATAATTTTGTCGAGGTCAAGCCCTAGACGTCATTTTTTTGGTCCGTACTCCTTATTTTTTAATGGCGCTTACTACCCCAGTCAAAATTAAAAAAAAAGGGGATTAAATAACAATAATTCGCATAGAGCTGAAAATTGGTACAGGTCTTAAATACACTATTATAAATGATATCTGAAAAATCCCCACCCCTCCCACGTCTGGTAAAAAATTTATTGAAGGTTAAAAGTAAAAAAAATGTTTTTTTTTGCTTTTTTCTCCTAAACGGTAAGCGCTATCGCAAAAGTACATACAAACAAATGTTGTAGACCATTAAATTTTCTACAATAATTGTTCTTATACTTTTTTCTTAGGAAGCACCATTCCTGGTTTTTTTAACGTGGCCTAGTAGGCCTAGTCCACGATCTATTGTGGTTAAGATTTATTACACGTTATACTATTAATTTTAAAAAACGGTGCTCTTGGTAATGATTATAGTCGAACGGAGCAAGTTCAATAAGATAAAATAAATTTCGATTGTAAGTCAGATAAGAACTCTCTGAATGTAAAACTTTACAACGTATTACCACCTCCAATAAAAAATCTAAACAATAAAAAATTTAAAATTATTATTAAAAAGTTCCTCTCAGAGCATGCGCTTTATAGTATGGATGAATATTTTGAGACTGTAAAATCCTCTAACAACAGTTCCACACTAATGTAAAAAGTTGTGATTGTTTGTATTTAAAATATTTGTATGTTTATACATTTTAATCTGGTTATGTTTGTTCTATTTATTTCTTTGTATTTTTCTTTACTCTAATGTAATTTCCCCTTGACTTGCTACAATTGTAACGTTTATGTACAAAAAGCAGTCAATAATGATTATTATTATTTATTTATTTGTCATTATTCAATTCATTATTCGAATTCTCAGAATGTTGTTAACAAAAGTTTCATCTTAAAATAATATTTTAATCAATCACAATTGTTTATCACCATCATTTACCGGATTACTAATACAGAAATAACAGTTCAGTTACAATCAATTCATTATTTATAGTGATTTGCAGTATTTTTTTTAAATTATACGTATATTCTCATTGATTATTGGTTTGCAATAAATATAACAGTGTCCTCCAATAAAAATGCAAGTTCATCAACCAGCCTGAAGTGTCCACTGCTGGACATAGGCCTCTCTCAAATCTTTCCACTCTTCTCGGCCCTGTGCCACTTGGATCCAGTTTCCTCTAAATCTCTTTAAGTCATCTGACCATCTTGTCGGAGGTCTGCCTCTGTTTCTGAGAGCATCCTGTCTTGGCCGCCATTCTAGTATTAGATTGGTCCATCTATCATCCGTTCTTCTGGCAATATGCCCAGCTCAGTTCCATTTGAGTTTTTGAGTTTTTTTGAGTGAGTTTTGAAAATGCAAGTTACTAACTCTAAATTCTAATTCTGAGCTGGAAAATGAGCTTGATGCTTTACTTAGACCGTTATTCAAAAGCTACAAACCTATTAATAAAAATGTGCATGAAAATTCACTTCCTAGCACACAACTAGAGCATATTAGTACACAGGTACAGCATCAAGTTTACTATAGTGATTTTCTTAGCCGCATTTCACAAGCTTATTTTTCATCCGGGTAGACGAGATGGCGGAGTTAAATTGTTTTACAAAGAGTTATATCCACCCCGAGTAGGATAGGTGTGGCAACACTGCCACTATCACTTTTCCTCCCGCCACACAGTGCTTCGTCCCATGGACAAAAATCGAAAAAAAAGTTAAAATTTACTAATATCTGAATATATAATTTTATACTTATAGCAATGTTCAACCATCCTGTATATTATTTTTCATAAACAGCGTTTTTTTGTTAGCAAATATTTTCACTAAAAATAAATTTTGCGATCATTATCTTATATCAGTGAAAAGAATAACATTCATATTAGTTCTGTATATGGAGTTAAACGGTACGTACTTAATTGAAAGCCACTATGGATATTGTTAAACAAGGTATGTACTTTAAATTTATTCCTAAACAAGTTCGTTATTGTTTAGTTTTTATTTATTTTTTAAGATGATTCTTAAATGGGTATAAAAATGTTACGTTTTCAAACTTCAAAAAGTCATAAAAAAAAAACATATCAAAACATATCGTGTTTATTGAATATTTTTGTTGCCATATTCATACACTTTTAATTTTTGTATAGTTCACCTGCGTCCGCTTGCGACGAACTTTATTTTTTAATACTTTTCAGATGGAGTAAAATTGATAAGCAATGCCGATCTGGTTAATATTTGGCTTAATCATAAGGACAAGAACTCAAAATTATTTATATTTCAAAAAATGTGTTCTTTATTAGATATTGATGAACCTTCCATTCCAATTTGATAACCACTTGTGCCTGAGCCCACTATGTTGGAGCGAAATGTGGCATAAAAAATGTTTCCCCATCTTTCAATTTATTATAAAACCTCATACCCAAGAAAACGAAAAAATAATATATGGATATGGTCTATTAAAGAGGTAACTATTAACATCCGAACCCCTCATACGAACAAAAAGAACAGTAACAACGCGAAAAAGTAACATATTAGAAAATGATGTACAGAAATATCTTATATGTGAGGATATTTCATCTACCTGTGATTTGGATACTATAAATTTGGAAGGTTCTGTCAGCAATGATTCTTCTGAATCAGAGTAGTTACGATCTATGCATTTTGTTGTCCTAAAGTAATTTATAGTATCTTAAGTTTTTTTAAATTAAATATAGCATTAATGTTTCTTTTTCATTAAAGAAAACATTTTTATCTTATATTAGATTTATATTGTAGGAATCATGTTCTAATGTTATTCCAATTCT
The DNA here is from genome assembly GCF_002938485.1 of Sitophilus oryzae. Taxonomy (NCBI): domain Eukaryota; kingdom Metazoa; phylum Arthropoda; class Insecta; order Coleoptera; family Curculionidae; genus Sitophilus; species Sitophilus oryzae. The sequence continues at coordinate 203,405 of NW_022145709.1, read as the reverse complement.
TTTTATCACAGGAATTTATTTAATACTTACACCGTTTTCATACTATAAATTATTATTTCCTTAGATGGAACAGAGCTCCAACATTTTTATTATTTATAAGATTTTTTTTCATAAACGTGGGACTAAGAACATCATCATTTAGTACAATGAGAGTACTCATCATTTGTGTCAAATAAACCTAGTTTGAATAAATTGCCTACAATAAAAGAGAAGTTTTGCATTTTTGTCCTCTAGAGCCATATGTTCGAAGCACTGTGCGCCAGCTCGCGCGTCACGGCCGTCTCGCCGTGTGTCACGACCTTGAATTTTGACTCCCAACGCGCATAATGAAGTTTCATTTAAATTAATTTATTAATTAGTTATAAGTATTATAAAGTGTTTTGGTATACTTTAGTGTAAATAAAATATACTCCGTTAAATAAATAGAATTTTAAATTATCCACACGGAACCCAGTAAAACCGTAACAGTATTATCTACTATTACAAAGTTCTAGTATTTTTTAAAATTATGTTATTAAAGGATATAATAGATAGTTAATACTTGCCGGGTAAATGAAGAAAATTAAAGCTTTGTTTAGCTTTTGCAACCTTGTGCCTTATCTGATAATTGCTTTTCCGCTTACTTTCTCTAAATAATTAAAATTATCGACCCGGTACTGTAATGAAAACATAAAGGCCTGTTATTAAGCCACGGCACACATTTAAAGTAAATTTCTAAAGATACAATTTCATATTATAAATTTATGGTTTGCTAGTTATATCGGTTGATTGATTCTATTCTGTTCCAATTTTAAATTATATTTTTTATTATATAACCGGTTTTTTATTTCATATACAAATATTATTTATAAACAAATATTATTCTATATACAGGGTGGCGCCTCTCATACGCCGCGGAGGCTCCAAGGAGAACGACAGTTTGTATTGAAATGAAATTTTGTGAGCATATGTAGGTTAATTCAGAGCACTTTTTAAAAATACAGAGAGTTTTACAGGGTGTCCCCAAAAAAGTTACATATCAATGTTGTGTTTTTTGTAATGGAACACCCTATATATTAATTGAACTTTGGATTCTGGGAGAAAAATAAAGGTGAGTTTTATAAGAGAAGTATATGACTAAAATATAAGGTTTTTGACATATTTAACATTTTCTAGAAATAAAGAACAATTTTTAAATTACAATAAAAGCTACCTAAACTGGAATTTACTCGGTATAGCCTAATATTTAGTTAAATTAACTATTGTACTTTAAATCAAATTAGAACATGATCCAAAAAGTTATACAGGGTGACACAAAATTAATATTGAACATTGATCACCTTTTAAAGCAAGTTACTCTTTTATTTTAAATGGAACATCCAGTATATTATTCCGATATTCAATGGAGAGAATTGATATGATTCTATTAGTTGGTGAATGCAGTATGCTAACCTAACCTAACCAATTAATATAATAGTTAAATGCTCCAGATTTTTTCTAGTCTGGTTTTTTTTATGAGGATATGTTAAAGACAGTGTTTACAAAACTCGACCAACTATTTTCGACAACATGAGAGAAATTAATTATTGTAGCTGCTTTTCGAGGTAGAACACCACATATGCCTTTTAAATGAAAAGATCCTTTTGAAATGACAATCATGCAGTTAAATTTATGCAGTTAACAGGAAAGGAATCATTTTGAGCATTTCATTTCATCTAGTTAATTTTTGTCACATAATTATAGGTTTACATCTGGTTTTAATTCTGTAATAATTAAGATATGTTTTAAACATGTATTTTTTTTATTTCCCTTGAGTATTTTACTCTAAAATCTTTATTTTTATATCTAGTTTTAATCCTGTAATAATTAAAATATATTTTAAATGTGTACGTTTTTATTACCGTTGAGCATTTTACTCTATAATCTTTAATTTTTGTTAAATTAACAAAAGGTATATCACAGCCACCCTAATTTTTTTCAAATAATGAAGATCTCCTGACGCAAAATCATAAAAACTAAAATATCTTAATAATTAACTAAAATCTTTGTTTGAGGGGTAGACAACCTTAATAATATTTTGAAGATATATAAATTCCCCATTGAACACCGGAATGTAGAATGTAGAATGGAAAAAAAATAAAGTAGTAACTTGGCTTTTAAAAGTGACTAATGTTCTATACAGGGTCCGGCAATAGTGCGTCGGGCATCTGTAGCTCCTAGAATCAAAAACTTGAGAATTTTGTTTAAGTGCAAACCTAAAGTATGTACCAGGATGTATTTCAGGAAAATATTTTAACTTCTATAGGGTGGCTCAAAAAAGCGTGAGTGGACCTGGATGATTTTCTTTAAATGGAACACCCTGTATATTATTGCATTTTTGGCTTTCTTTCCGATCACTTTACATAACCCTAAAATATGAATAAATACATTTCGATAGTTTCAGAGATATTAAAAAACAAATCAAAAATATATATTTTTCTGCCCTTCTTAAAAAAAAATATTAAAAATACAAGAACTGTTCTGAAATCAAAACTATATTAGGCATTTACTTTAGATGGTCTGTACTTAGTTTGCTATAAATATGAATATCGTAAATTATACAGGATGTTCAAAATTCTACGCCAAACTTTCTAAAATATAAAATAATTTTTCTTCGTTTTTTTAAATGGAACACCCTGTATATTATGTTTTCAATAGACGGAGAATTAAAAAATGAACATTTTTTATATTTACAGTATTTCAAAATTTTTAACGGTTTCGCAGATATTTGCGGTTTTATATTTCATATGGCATTTTCCACAGTAAATTTTTATCAAAGCCACCCAATGATTTTTCTCTCGTATACCATTGAAAGCGCCATATGAAATAATACTGCGTGTATCTGCGAAACCGTTAAGAATTTTGAAATACTCTAAATACAAAAAATGTTCATTTTTACACTCTCCATCTAATAAAAAAATAATATACAGGGTGTTCCATTTAAAAAACAAAGAAAAAATATTTTATATTTTAGAAAGTTCGGCGTAGAATATTGAACATCCTGTAGGATTTACGATTACCATATTTTTAGCAAAGTGAGAATAGACCATCTAAAGTAAATTCCTAATATAGTTTTGATTTCAGAACAGTTCTTGTATTTTGTAATTACAGAAGGGCTGAAAAATATATATTTTGATTTATTTTAATATCTCTGAAACTATCGAAATATATTTTTATATCTTGGGTGTATGTAAAGTGATCTGAAAGGAATCCAAAAATGCAATAATATACAGGGTGTTCCATTTAAAAAAAAATCATCCAGGTCCACTCACACTTTTTTGAGCCACCCTATAGAAGTTAAAATATTTTCCTGAAATACATCCTGGTACATACTTTAGGTTTGCACTAAAACAAAATTCTCAAGTATTTTATTCTATGAGCTACAGATGCCCGACGCACTATTGCCGGACCCTGTATATAATTTTGTTTCACCCTGTATAACTTTTCGGATCAAATTTCAATTTGGTTTAACATTCAATGGTTACTGTAATTAAATATAAGGCTATACTATTATATCAACTAAAATTTAGGTAGCTGTAATCGAATTAAATTGCCGTGGTTCGTTTGAAGTGAGACACCCTGTATACAAATATTGAACACCAAGCCAATAATTATAAAGAAATGTTTATGAATGTTTATTGTGTCTCCCCTTTAGGTCTTAGGTTTGAGCTCTCAGTTTTCTTATCATATTTTATGCTAAAGAACATTCATTTTCAGACAAATAAGTGAAAAAACTCCCATTTTTTGATATGCTAATTATGCTTGTTGAAGTAAATATTTTAGCGGCATGGAAACATGTTGATACCAGCTAATACATTATCCCGGCTGCGCCATCCATTTTATTCATTGCCAATAGGGACAGCGTTGACAACTACAATCAGATTACTCTGCCTTCTGTATATTTTAACACATTTTAAATGAAACAGCGCGTCTAATGGGGAGACGTTTTAAGTGAATTAAATTTTTAAATTGCTTAAAATAATAAACGGGGTAAACGAAGTGAAAAGAGAACGATGGTTAAAAGTAGTTAATGTAGAGAGATATTTTATGTTTTCGTATATTTATCAATAATACTGGGCGTTTAAGATTACTGAAAGCAAATTAATATTATGCATCTTATTAGAGATCCCATCAAAAACATAGTTTAATTATTTTATCTACAACCGAATAACCGTTTAGTTATAACGTTTTTACATTACTTTTTTTTAGTATTTCAGTTACGTTATGAGATTCATGACACAGTTTTCAGTTACAAGATTCATGAACTAGTTTTTATAATAATGAAAGACAACTACGAACATCTAATATATTAATTTTTGATACAAATTCCTGCTACTAATTATTATAAATATTAATAACACATTTTTTACACTTCTTCAAAACAATTCCTGCTGCCGATGATGATGACGATGATAATAGTGAAGGTATTTTTTTTTTTTTAATTGCGCTGGATTTCCGTGCAAGATTTTCAAAATATGGTAAAATTACTTTTTCATTGCATTGATTTTTCACCTTTTTGTCATCACACCATGTCAAAAACTGGTTGTATGTTTTTTCATATTTTGATCGCGACTTTTCCGGCAATAATGATTCCGTGGCACGCACTGCGGCAACTTCTACATCTGAAGGAAGACTTTCGGAATCGTTCATCATAATTTTTAAAATGATTTTTCTGTGCAAAAAATGCTCGCGTTTACTTGACAGGGCAAACTGACTTTTCAGAAGAAAAAAAACTCTCTACTTGATAAACAACGTTTGCAACTATAGTCTGAAGCAGGTAAAAATTCCCCACAATTATAATTAAAAAAATTGTGACACATATAGTTAAAGGTGATAAAGGTGGGCGACTAATAAACGAAAATTAAAACAGCATTTCCTTATTTTTCGGTTGTAGATAAAACGTTGTACAAAACGTTGAACGACTCCGTCTACGACCTCGTCGTTCTAATCGTTCACACTCGTTGTTCTAATCATGTTCATAAACACACTTATACTGGAAATAACTATTACTATATAGCGGCATTATTTTACTAACTAAAATACATTATTTTTATGTGCATTATTTAGATTTACATAGTTTGGTTTGGATTGATTTAGTAAAGAGTAGATTATACTATTTTAATTATGATGTCGTAATCATGTTGATGCCAAATCATTATAATAATTAATAGAAATAAAGATACATAATATTAATACGGAGACTACAAATGTACCGGGTGGCCAACTAAGAATGGACGCCGGCTGTATCTCAGAAACTACTTAGCGTATAACTTTGGGAAAAAATTCTAATAAGTAAATCGACCAAGAGTAATCGCTGGAAATTATTGTCAAATTCGAAAAATATCCGCTAGGGGGCGTTTCTCTGATAACCAATTAGAAAACAGGATTTTTCTCAAAAATATGCAGGTGAACCGGTATTTTAAATATTACTATTGTAATTAATCATCGGGAAATTTTTTATTTTTTTGGATATAGACTATTTTGCTCTATCTCATAAAATAAAGTGGTGGGGAAAGGTTAACCTTCCTTTTAATAAAATAAGAATAACTCTGGTTTGGGTTAGCCGATTTAAACGAACTAAGGCTTGTTTAAAAGAGCTTTTCTTCCTTAATAATCTGCAGTATAATTTTTCTTTCCATAATTGTTTTCGTCGTAGCTAGAGGGCGCTGTTTGACATCATAACAGATATTGCGCTTTTGCATAAAAAAATTAAATAGGCTATATTTCTCTTTGCGCAGTTAAATAGAGCACAAAATTTCCAAAATATCAGCGCAAACTGCAACTTTCTACTCTCACCGGAGATATTAAAAGAACAAATCATGTTAGGCTGCCTCCTAACATTAGATGGTCTAAAAATTATAGTAGTAGGCTAGTAAACAAAACGAGATAAATTGGTTACGTCAAAATATCAAAACGCTAATTTGGGGCACTTTTTAAAAAAAATTACGTCATAAATTTTTATACCTGTTTATGTAACGTTATCGTTCATGCATATAATTTTTACGAATTTCTTGGTTAATTATACGTAGGTAGAGTTCTCACATTAAAATGTCCGAAAGTCGCACAATCAATATTTTTATTAAAATTTCTAGGAATTTTGTGCCGAATTGCTTTTAACAGAAAACGGCCGAATTTCGTATGGCCGAAAACTAGGGATTTATTTCATGTAACGTCATTTATTAATTAATCCAAGTTCGTTAATCGAATTTGAAATTAATACTCAATACAAAAGACTTTTGTGTAGTATTGTTATTGTTTTCTTAATTTTTTCAATAATTGTTGATCTCTCTTAAGTATGAATTATTTATTTTGTCAAAAAAATAAATAGAAGAAATAAAATTAAGAATTAAATAATAATTGAAACAATTGTAGCCATACTTAACAGAAAAAATTAAACTCTCAGTATGTCGCCTCAATGTATAATTTATCTGGTCATTATTAACTTTGCGTGGTCCATTTTTAAAAGCCCGCTGACCAGATGCTCGACTAGTTCAAAAACTGTGTATCATAAAAATATTTTTATTGCGCTACTGAATCCGCTATAAACGCGACCGTTATTGTTTTTTGGCTCAATTTTATGGCCTCTCTCTAATAAATACACTCTATTTTTCTACTGTGTCCGATCCGCCATGTGTTTTTTTTTGTTTTTTTTTTTAAAGATTATTGTATTTTTGCATTACGTATCAGAATAAAGAGCTATTTACTTGAAAGTATATTGATTATACAGGGTGTAATTAATTTAGAGGTATTATATTTCGATCTCAGAAACAGGTCTGAGATTTATTTCGCAATTTTTTTTTAATTTTGAATTTTTTTGGAATTTTTAGTTAAAAAACATAATTTATAATATGGCAACATAGGTAGTAGGATAAATTTACAAGAAAAAAAAACAGAAAAGATCCAGTAGTTCTCAAAATTTACACAAAAAGTCATTTTTTTAATTTTTTATTAATTAAAATATCTCGGATATTTTGGACTTATTTGAAGAACGGTAAAAAAGAAATATGTTTCTTTTATCGAGATCTACTAACTCTAAAAGTATTTGCACTTATTTAAGACTCACCCTATAGTATCATATTTTAAGTTTTTTATACATACTACCATTACTTACATTATTATATTTATACCATTACTCGCTGACGAGTATTCGACACGCATCAGAAGATGGTATGGGTAAGTATTTGCACTTATTTAAGACTCGCCCTATATATTCATATAATAATATATTTTAAGTTTTTTATACATACTGCCATTACTCGATGAAGATACATTAGAAGATGGTCACGCAAGGCGTTTTCTTTCATGAGCTTTTTTGTGACTGAAAAGCCCGACACGTGATGTTATCTGCCTACCGCACTCCGGATATTCAAAAATCTCATTGCTTTGTTGCTTTTTTACTTTTTGGTTGTCGTTGTTCACTGAGTTTACAATTCCTCCATTGAGTTCTATTGTGAACTGCTTCTTCCCACTCATTCTGCATGTTAATCCCCTTTAAGTTTTTGGTTTGGTAGATGTCCTTGTACCTTTTCAGTTGTCCACCCGACCTCCTCTTACCGTCTACAAGCTCCCCATAAAACAGAGATTTTGGTATGCGGTTTTCTTGCATTCTGCATACTTGACCAGCCCATCTATGTATTGTATGGTATATGCTTGGAAACACAGTGATCTGTTAGTCCTATTGTTTTCTCCCTTCTCTATATCTACACCCAGTCACTTATTCCAGTGCACTGCACCAGCTTGTGCAGATCCTTAATAGGATGGAAGCAGATATCCCCAGGTTCTAGCCTTGCCTTCCAAAATAGAGTTTCGGTTGCAATCTAGAGCCTCGAAGTGATATACTATATGCTCTGCTGTTTTAGAATCCGTATCGCAGAGTCTATAGCAAAGGCTTCCTTGATACAGGTTGAACTTGTTCATAGTTTATAGTCATATATTCTGTGAAGAGATCTGTTTTAATCCGTACTGTAGAGGTAGATGGCCAATCAGGAGTTGGACTCCTGCATCAGGAGTTGGACGCGGAGCAAGGAGCCGGAAATGACGTAAACAAGAAACAATAGCTAAGAAGGCACGTTCTGGTAAAATATATGGTAATCTTATCCTCTAAAGTTATGAAAAATAAAAAAATTATATTAGCAAATGTTTTGCTTCCTTCAAATCAGCACTGTAGGTCTTTACTATAATATTAGAGTTATTTAAACGAATACCTTGGCTTCCTCTTGGATATGAAGTTTTTATTTTTCACTCTTTCTAACTCTTTCCAGAGCGATTTTTCAAGTAATTACAGTTTAAGTGTTAAGTTTAATTGTGTTACATCTGAATAACGTGTGTGTAAGCAATACGTTTTGATTAAAGAAAGGGTAATTAGATTCTCTTAAAAATTATGTAAAGTACAAATTTAACCTGTTTTATTTTATTCAAGCCAGTATTGTAGTTCTTTGTGATAATATTAGTCTTGCTTGAGCGAATACTTCCACTTTCTTCTAAGTTATGTGTTAGCTTTAAGTGTTATATTTCAATCCAAGATCCGTGTGTGTAAACAATACTTTCTGATAAAAAAAAGTCCATCAGAAATTCTAAAATTATGTAAGTACAAAAGCGATAGCACGATAGCACAAAAACAAAACTTGCAGTGTACCAAGCAATAATAATCCCCACCATGTTATATGGATGCGAAACCTGTGTGCCGTACCGCCGGCTCATGAACGCATTAAACAAGTTGCAACAGAGACACCTTAGACAACTCTTAAGAATTAAATGGTACCATCAGGTCTCAGACTTATATAACATACATATTATATGGAAGTGAAACTTGGGTGCCTTCGCGGCCACTCCAAATGCATTAAAGTAGCAATAGAGACTAGTGTTTAGAATTTAGACAGGTGTTAAGAATACATTTTGTTTCAATGTGTCTCAATCCTGGAAAAGTTAGCTGCGAGAGTGCTGAAGTCATGATTACAAGATCCGGCTTGAGATGGGCTGGTCAAGTTTGTAGGATGCAAAGAAAATCGCCTACCAAAATATCTTCTTTACGGTGAGCTTGTTGAAGATAAGAGGAAACCGGGTGTATAAAAAAATCAAAACGTACAAAAATATTTTTCACAAAAATTTAAAAAGGATAAACACGCAAAATCAGTGGGAGGAACCAGCACAGAACAGAACGCAATATAGAAGAATTGTTAACTCAGTTAACGACAACTAAAAAGTAAAAAGGCACCAAAGTAATGAGACATTTGGGACACGTATCGAGCCTTGTCTAATCAGCACTAGTAATGGTAGTAGTAGTACTAGTGGTAATAGTGGTAGTATAATAAAATATATTTTATTTTATTCAAGCCATTACTGTAGTTTTTGTGATAACATAAGCGTTCTTTGAGTGAATTCTTCCACTTCCTCTTTCTTATTAAAACCTTCTCCCTCCTTTGATGCTCAGCGGTGTAACTATTTAAGTTTAAGGCAGACCCGGCCAAGGAGAAGCGGCCTATTGTGGGCGGCAAGAACAGCGGCGTCGGCAACCCGCAAGCGGATAATACCCGATAAGGCTTTTGTATCAGTGTTTGGCTTTGCCTAGTGAGGCATATCTAATATCTCTGAGAATTTATATATAGACGGCAGGGAGAGGAAAAGATTCAATAAGGAAACCGTTTCATCTCGGTCTGGATAAAGAAAACGGCGGTCTGGAAAGGGTCTGAATGGACGAGGAGAAGTTTAAAGCTCAAAAGGCAGGGTTTAAAAATCAGCAAAAAATGCACATGATTGGAATTTGAACCTTGTTTCATTTTTTTATGTAGTACAAAGACAGATGTGACTATTGAGAAAATAATTCATTTTTTTGTACTAAGTAAATACAATGATGGACACTGAAAAAGTTAATTTAAGTTTATTGAGGTGTTAGAGATTGTCGCCAAAATACAGTGTATCCAAGAATATTAGATACATAGAAAAAATATCTTTATTAGACGTTTCTCAAATAAGTGTATTAAAAATGATATAGTTCATATCAAATTAACTTTTAGCCACGTGATTAAGCTTGACCGGCACCACTGTCCATTGTATATTTTCTTTTAATCAAAATATTTCAAGAAACAAAAAAAATAATTATAAATATTTAAACAGTTGTTATTTATATTAACAAAACTTTCCCGTTAAAAATATTCTAATAAAATTGCAATGATTTTTTACGGCTATTAAGCTATCTTGTAGACTTCGCACTAAAAGAGGTTCTAAAAAGAACAATGTTCGACTGTAAGTATCATAAAACAATTCATTTAAACCACAATTCGTAATACAAAACTAAAGTGTCAAAACGAATGACAATGTCAGGAAATAAATAAATAAATGTGTTTTTTTTACTATTTTTTGCAGCAAAGCTACCTCTTGAATCCCCAGCGGAAAACTTAAATATCATTTAGTCAGCCCGGTGCCGGAATCAATTTTTCAAAAAATTGTGTTTCATATCCATTTAAGTTATGTTGGAGAAATAAATTTAACCATCTATTACTTTATTAAAAATGCATTATTCTTTATTGTACGTGTAGCATAACAACCTAAGTTTGTTCAACAAAGTTGAAGAGGTAATATACTGTATAACAAACCATTTAGTAAAACCTACTGTATAACAAACAATTTAAATGAAATAAAGGAGCCTACGCTGCGCTGTGTTAAAAATATGTTTTATTGTGATTACGTTCGATGCGCCCAACAATAGCAATATTTTGAGAAATTTGAGGAAAATAGATTATATAAATAAAACGCAAAATTTGTAAATAGCTCCACTTAAATTGTTAAATGAAATAAAAGGAGTACCGTACTCTGCTTGGAATTCAAAAGTAAAAGAGCACGACAGAGAAAACCTTGATCACTAGGCCAAAGAATCCAACTATGCTGTTCTGAAATTGAATAAAAGACAAATAATAATAAAATAAATATTGTCCTCATACCAAGGTTTGAAGTTTAACACACTTAAAACATTCATACCTGAAGAGGTGTTTGGTTTGGTTTGTTATAGTATATTTTGGTTTATGTAAAGCTGAATTTCAGACTGTAAGTTATTTTTTTTTGTGTTAAGCGTCTGTTTCGTGTAGGTGCACCCACATTTTCTATATGTGGGTACACCCCTTGCACCTCCTGAATACAAACGGCACATTGTGAGACAGGAAGTTGTAGAGAGAAACAAGTCCTATAACATAGGATACAACATTTTAATAAACAGTGCTTTAGATAAAATCAATAAAATGAAAAATATACGAAATAATTCTGATTTCTTTCAAAAATCGACAACTATGAAACTATGAACCCTTCCTGGATTCAAACGGTACATTGTGAGACAGGAAATTGTAGAGAGAAACAAGCTCTATAACATAGGATACAACATTTTAATGAACAGTGCTTTACATAAAATCAATAAAATATAAAATATACGAAATAATTCTGATTTCTTTCAAAAATCTACAACTATGAAACTATGAACCCTTCCTGGATACAAACGGTACATTGTGAGACAGGAAATTGTAGAGATAAACAAGGCCTATAATATAGGATACAATATTTTAATGAACAGTGCTCTCCATAAAATCAATAAAATGAAAAATATACGAAATAATATACATGTACTGATTTCTTTCGAAAATCGACAACTATGAAACTATGATTCCTTCACGGAACTATTTTTTATTTATAGAGTAATTTTATGGATATAAGTAATTATATAGACCAAACTAATTATATGGATCTGAGTAAATGTATGATACATAGTAATTATATGGGACACAGTAATTGCATGCCGCTTAAATTTCAACCACTTTCATTTTGTATGGACCTACGTAGGCCTTAAGACAGCATTTATGACCTTACGTTTGTTCTTCTACTGATATCGAAGACTTCTGCTGCCATAGTCATCTGCTTCCACTTCTGTTAGTCTGGAGTTTACCTATCTACCTGTTTACAACATCATAAGAAACTATATAGGTAAGTCCTAAGTTCGTTACACAAGGTACTCTTTTACTTTACAATTTTTGAGACAACAGTTTAAAATCTCTGTAAATTATTACTATTTATCCCATATATTATAGTAAAAAATACCTTTCAGTTAATGTTATAAGTTATAATTTGATTTAAGCAGTATACTCTTTTACTTTGTTATGATATTTTATATGAAAATTATTAACACATATTCATTCTTGAAGGTTTTTGTACACGACATGTTTCGAAACATCATCGTATTGATACATACATAAATTTTACCTGTTTTTATATTACGAAGCATAGTTCGAAGAATACTGTTAATAAATTTGAATTTATTTAAAATAACTTACAGTTTTATTGGGATCATTGAAACTAACTGGTACTTGTGTTCGTTTATAAATAAATGTTTAATGTAGGATAGTTATCTCTGACTTTTATTCTTGATGAACATAATAGACCCTTATTGCTGTTGATTACTTAATTCTGGCTATTTTGTGAAAAAATTTCATTTTGGTTTCTTACTTTACCTCTTTCATAAACAAAGTAAGTGGCGCCCTTTTTACTGTCTTTGACCATATCTATACAAATACTAATACTAACATCAATATTAAAATCTTTGCAGCCTAAATATAATCATTTTTTTATTTTAATATTTAACAACATTAGAAAGTCACCACAAGCCAGAAGCCTTACCTACAAACCCAGCTTTCCTCTAACCCTGGGCAACGGATACTTTTTTCTTTCTATTTTGGTAATGACAAAAGTCGACAGAACTTGATATAAAGATAATTACAATTAATTACCCCTGCTCTATTTAACCAATTTTATAGATAGTATAAAATGTTCTAAGTTGTTAAACAATTTGAAAAAAGCTATCTAAGTAGAGAAAAAGAATATAATTCCATCAAAACGGAGTTTTACGAGTTCCAAAAACGAAAAAAAGATATTCTGAAGATGCCACTATGGCGACAGCATTCGAAATCTGTAAAATTATTATCAAGATCTCTCTCGCTCCCTTCTCACTTGAGTTTTCGACCCTCGAGCGAGGCAGAAAACAACCCTTGACAACGCTTTATCACAATTCATCCGATTTCCTTTAAAATATACGAAATACATTTTCCATTTTGCACAGTTCTGAGAAAAGCACCCTTACAAGGTTTATTATTCTCTTCGTCTACGTCATATTTGAGAAGATTTTTTATCTTTAATTTTTTGTAATTTTTATACAATTTTTTATTAAAAAATTTTTGATACTATTTAATTCATGTAGTAACAGTAAAGTTGTCTAATATTGTAATTTGTTTAATATCTTAAAAATGGTTTCTTATATACAGTTGTTCTACACTGACAGGCATAAAAAAAATGTGGGCATATTTGAAGTGAAACTTCTTACTAACAGCTATTAAATTGAAGGATTTAAAAGATATCTATTTTTTATGAATGCTTTTAATACACTTCAAAAAAATTCCAGTTAATATAAAACAGTATGCTATTCTAGCTTCATAATTTTATAATGTTTTTTTTTTAATTTTTATAAAAAAAACGATAATTCAATCTCCCGGCCGGATAGCCCTGGCAGCTGTAGCCATAAAACCAAAATACTACTGCATCTATATCTCTGACTGCTATCAACCAACAATTTGTTTTGTAGGTCTGTGGTTTTTTTTCTTTTTGTTTAAATGTTTTGTTCATTATTCATGTTAGATATTTATTTTTAAATTAATGTTAATGGTTAGGCAACCAGTAAACTCATAGAATATGCATTTCTTTAGCATAATCAAAATTTTCTATCGAAATTTTACATAACCAAATTTTCAATCTAAATCGCTGTCTTTTTTAGACAGATGTCACTTGTCTTATCATTATTCAGTTCATTATTTGAATTTTCAGAATGTTGTTAACAAAAGCCTCATCTTAAAATAAAATTTTAATCAATCACAATTGTTTATCTCCATCATTTACCGGATTAATAATACAGAAATTTCAGCTCAATTACAGATCGTTACCCAGTGTTGCCACGAGCTTATTTTTCATCGAGGTAGATTACCACAAGATAACGAGGTTAAATTGTTTTAGTGGTATTTACATCTATAAGAGGTATCTATAAGTTTCACTTTAAAAACAGACATTTTCATGTACCTACTTTAAGTACAATATACAGGGTGATCCAAATTGTATTCGGGAAACTCTGGCAACATATTCTCCAAGTAAAAATAAGTAAAATGGTCTGTATAAATGTATGTCCTAAAATGCTTCATTTCGGAGGTTCTTCTTTCTCTGCTTATCCATTAACGAATGTTTGCAACCACACTTTCCATGGCTTCCCTATTCCTGTGTGGATCAACGTCTGTAAGTTAGGCATGCCTGTCCACTGTCTTATGTTCCGCAGCCACAACATTTTTTTTCGTCCCAAAGCTCTTCTGCCCTCGATCTTGCTCTCGATAATCAACTGGAGAAATTGGTATTTATGGTTACGCATGACGTGACTCCTGTATGCAGTCTTTCTTTTTTTTATAGCGTTAAAGAGTTCACGTTCTCTATTAATACGTCTGGGCACATCCTTTTTTCTAATCTTGGCCGTCCATGGTATCTTGAGGATTCTGCGGTATATCCACATTTCGAAAGCTTCCAGTCTGTTTATAGCACTTGATTTTAGTGTCCAACTCTCCACGTCGTAAAGGAATACCGACCACGTAACATTCCACAAATGTCAGTCGAAGTTCAAGGTCGAAATCGCTACAGGTAAAACAAAAAAAAATAATTTCAGGAATGCGCCCAGGGCTTGCTCGATTCTGCACTTAATGTCCCTATCAGATGACCAGTCCTCGTGAAGCCAAGCTCCCAGGTACTTGAATTTTGCGACTCGTTCTAAGAATTTTCCTTCGGATGTTAAGCTGGCGTCTCTAAACTTATCCACCTCTCGCGTGACAACCATGAATTTTGTTTTCTTTCTGTTAATGGCAAGTCCAATTCTTTGACTACAACCGTACTAACCAACTGTTCTAAATCATCCATGTTATCTGCAACCAGAACTGTGTCATCGGCATATGGTATGTTATTTATCCAGACTCCATTGACTCTAATTCCAACCTTCTTGTCCTCTAGCGACTCTTGAAAGATAGCCTCCGAGTATATATTGAACAAGAGCGGCGATAGTATACACTAATTCTCTGCCTTACTCCTCTGCGAATACAAATTTGGTTGGTTAGGCCGTTCGCTAATTTTACCCGTACATCGGATGTCTTTCTGGTCCAAATCTAATCTTCTGAGACGCTGCATAAGTTTATGATATTGAACCCTATCGAAAACTTTTTTATAATCTGTAAAACATAGACATGCGTTCTTTCGCTGGTCGTAGCAGTTTTGTACTAATATCTGCGTCACGGCCAGTGCTTTTCTGGTGCCTAACCGATGTCTAAATCCAAACTGTGAGTTACTCATGACATCTTCACACCTTCCGTACAATCTCCGATGTATTATTCTCAGGAATATTTTTAGAGAATGACTCCTGAGACTGATGAGCCTGTGTTCTTCACATTTTAGTGCGCTGATCTTCTTTGGTATAGGTATAAAAGTTGAATGTATGGTTATACATTTCGGAGATAGAGTGTTAAATTTTCATTTTTATTTCAATTTTAATTTCAAAATAATTTCTGAAGTACTATCAACCTTTAGATAAAAATTGCTGTCTGGGTGTTTTTTGACATGAAAAAATGGATTTCGATGTCAATATGACTCCTATATGCAGAGGGCGCCATATACATATTTTTAAATAAACAATAAACACATATATTGACTAGATAGTTATTTGACTGAAATGATAAATTTGAGAACTTTTTTAAATTAATAATAATTCTTTCTAGAAAAAAATATTATAAAACAGCTTCTATTGAATCTTTGGCACAAAAACATTTCAAATTTATGATTTCAGTTAAATTCAAAAAGACAAGTAATTTATCTACAAAATACTTAAAAAATCATTTAAATCGGCCCGATAGAACAAAATACATGTGCTTTAAATTACATGAAACTTTTCAGGTGTACGTTTTCTGTTCTGGTCAGTGTATTTTTAGTAATTGACAAATTAAGTGAATATAATGATATTAGTAATCTCGCCAAACTACATATAACTTTCTGTTTTAGTTCCGTAAAGCAAATAGAGTACATTTTAAGGTTTATTTACTTTGCTTCACTAATTTTCTGCAAAATTTAGTTAAATATTATGTTTAGAACAGTATAATTTTAAGCATTTAAACAGTTCTATTTTACTATAACATGTTAACCTAATTTTCGATGTAAAATTATAATCGAAATTCAAACTTTTGATGTTATAATAGATAATTATAGTTCATATCAAATAAACTTTTAGTCACGTGATTAAGCTTGACAGGCACAGCGATACCCACTTTTACATATTTTCTTTTAATCAAATAAAAATAAATTAATTATAAATGTATAAACAGTTATTATTTTTGGCCCCTTTTTCCGCTAGTCGTATTTTGTTCGTTTAGTTATTATTTACATCAACAAAACTCACCTCCTTAAGAGAACTTAAGGGACATAATGTGCTATTACTACCGCTTTCCTGCTCAAAATATTCTAATAAAGTTGCGATGAGTTTTTACGGCTATTAAGTTATCTTGTACACTTTACACTAAAAGAGGTTCTAAAAAGAACAATGTTCGACTGCAAGGAACATTTTTAAGCTTAAATTATCATAACACTATTTATTTAAACCAAAAACTTGTAATACAAAACTAAAGTATTCAAAACGATTGACAATTTCAGGAAATAAGTAAATAAACGTGGCAAACTTGACATATTTTACAGCAGAGGGAAATTTAAATTCCAGTTAGTCAGCCCGACGCCGAATATGTCCATGGTTGGCAACAATGAATTTAAAAAACGCGCCCTGAATTACGTAAGTAAAAGTTTAATGGATATCAAATAGACATAATTCAATCATAAAACAATAGCTTTTTGAAACACTGCACCCAGGTTTTGCTAATCATGTTAGCTGCTTTCATCTGTTAATGACACATGTAATTAGTATTTTTATTTGTGTAATGTTTTTGATGTAACTCTAAAGGGGGATTTCAAATTTAACAATAATGTCAATATACCTTAGATTTTGCAGTACAAATTAGTACATCATTAAATAACTGTGTTTAATCTAATATAATTGACAGGAAATTTATATACGACTGCACTTCCCGAGTTATTTTCGATTCTTTATAAAAGGATTCTATTCAAAAAATAGTAGGTTTAGCGATGTACGTATTTAGAATCATGAAAGGGACCGGTAGCTTTATATATTTGTAAATCTCTAGCAATCTGCCCTTATGTATCTGTATCAGTGTGGGTTTTAACTGACGTCAACGATATGTTTGGGACAGATTCTTGAAAGCCATACTATTGGATAGAATATTAAAAAATATTTAAAGCTCATAGATATATATATTTCAAAGCGGTTTATGCATGTCATCTTTATTTATCATTGCTAGTAATAAAATTGAACATAATGATATTTCTTAGATAAAACAAAATTTATAAACATTTTTGCTTTGTTTGAACATTGTAAAGATGATCTTCTTAAAAGCATCTTAATTAGCTAAAATTGCTGTGAATTATTACTCTTCTATTAATGAATCAAGAAACAAACAATCGGAAAAATATGCCTTCATGATAAACTAAGGTTTTTAATTCATTATATTTAATTTTAATTTATTATGTATTGCACAGGGTGCTTCAAACTTTCAACAAAATAGCATTAATCGAATAAGTGTAAATCAATTATGATTAAACTCTTTTCTTTACAAGTATCCTAACAGTATCAAAAAATATTAATATGTTAACGAATAATCATAATATTAATATCTACGATACGCATTTTCTTTTTGTTGTAATTAACTGTCCTTTTTCTAGTATTCGTTCAATTTTTATCGAATTATTTAAAAAATAATAATAAAGGAATACACCCGACAGTATAATTTATTCTTTATCTAATTTGTTGATTATGTTAAATAATAGATATTTTGTCGTCAATATAACATCTATTAAAAACAACGTAATAAGGTAAGTAAATTATTTAATTATACTTTTTATTTTCTATCTAAATTTCATCATTTTAGTCTCATAAATATTTACAAATAAAAAATTCAAAATTTACTCCATACTTAGTAACATATTTTTAAAATTACCAATTCTGGGACCTTGCTTTCTTCAAACGTAAGTTTCTAAATGTTTCCGTATCAATAAAACCGCAAAAGTTCCGTAATAACGCCAAGAATGCGCCTTATTTTTACATTTTTATCGGCAAACTTAAATTATTCAATGGATTATCCGACGTTAGCTCTAAACAGTTATGACGTAAATGAAGGTAAGGGAAGACATATAAAAGGCACCAAGGTGCTTTAATAGTCTAATGTTTAGGGGTATATGGATATAAAACATTTAGAAAATACCGTTTCCGTGAGTGAAAGTTATTTTATAACTTTTGACCAAGTAAAATTTCTTAAATAGAATTCTGCGGTTTTTGCCACTAGAAGAAAATCTACAAAATAAAAAAGTTATTTTTGTAAACATCACTGTCTTAAAAAACTGAGACCTATTTGTCAGTGGTCTAGTAAAAGACATATTCCTAAAAACTATTTCGGACAAAATATTCTTACCGTTTCTAGAGATATCATCTCCCGTCGTCAGAACCACAAAAATACAAAAAACATAGAGAAAAACTATTTAGAATATCTAAATACAATGTAAAAATACTTTAGTTTTTTTAGCAGACACATCTATTATAAACTGTTGAAGTTCTGTTAAAATAACATTATATGAACTGAAACTTCAAATAAATAAATCAGGGTCAGGTTGGTTACATCATTTCTAACTCTAGTCAAGAGATTGACCACGCGAAAATTACCATCGACTGTCATTCCCCAGCCGTCTTCGACGCCGTTTTTTTAATCTTACGGTATTTTGAAGTTTGACGATATAGCATGTACTTTGACAAATTGAACCCCCATTTTAGGATAAAAAACACTTTCAACTATACAGGGTGGTCCGAACTGTATTCCGGAAACTTCGGCAGTATATTTTGCAGATAAAAATAAATAAAAAAGTTTGTATAAATTTATGTCCTAAAATGCTTAGTTTCGGAGATACAGGGAGTAGAAGTTACATTTTTATTTCAATTTTGTCTAAATAATTTCTGAAATAACGTCAATATTTGGATGAAAATTAGTGTGTATGTGTTTTTTGACATGGGAAATTTGATTTTGATGTCAATATGACTCCTACTTGTAGAGGGTGCCACCTACAAGTGTTTTAATTGTTTTGAAGAGTAATAACTTTTCGTCCATACCTGTATAAAACTACTGAGTGAAAAAATACACATTTGCGACGTTTTTTACGGAAAAAACGTATTTTGGTAAAAATTGCTAAGAGTAATGGTTCTCGAGATATTTGGAACCTATATTATCAACACCTGATCATCATTGACAAATTAAATATGTTGACTAAATAGTTATTAGACTGAAATCATAAATTTGAAATATTTTTGTGACAAAAGTACAAGAAAAACTGTCTAATCATCAAATTTTCAAAGAAAAATTTATGATTCAATTAAAAAAATAAAAAGTTCCCAAATTTATTATTTCAATCAAATAATTATCTATTCAACATGTTTATTTTCTGTGAATAATGACAGGTATTGACTATTACCATCCTAAATATCTTGAGAATGGTTGCTCGCAACCATTTTTACCAAGCATTTTAGAACATACATTTATACGAACTTTTTTACTTATTTTTACTTCCGGAATACAGTTTGGACTACCCTGTATATAAAAAATTTGCACCGGGAGGCACGTATAGCCGCCCATACTAAAATATGTTAATAAAAAGTTGGTAGGCAGTTCTTTTAGTTTCAAAGTAAAGGAATTTTTCCAATTTTTTTTATCTCAAAAACTGCGACTTTGAGTGATTTTGATGTTATTACAAATTTTGTTGCAAATATTATTCTTAATCTCAAATTGAAAACCGCGTTTCGCTAGCTACTGTAATTTTAGAATTACGATATTTTTAAATCTTTAACACCCTCCCATACCCCCACCCCTGCCCAGAACTAATGGCCAGATTCTCGGGTGCCACAGTATTTTTGTGCCAAATTTGGTTATTATCGGTTTAGCGGTTTTTGAGTTATCGTATTTAACGGACAGACAGACAATTACCATAAAAATATTTTGTATTTAGGTCATTTATGACACAAATAACTCATTTTTGCTCATAGCCTACCATACCTATTGGTATGATCGGCTAAAAATGTAATTGTTTCTGCCTGTAATATCGTTTTAACTGATAATAGTACTAAATTCGCCTAAACCGAAAAAACAAATACACTATAAAGAAAGCCATTAGCTACACAAACAACGCTTTACGTATATACAAAGTGATAAAATCTCCCTTGCTATTATTTGAGGTATTTATAACACAAAAAAGGGCACAATTGGTCGACATTGTGTCGTGATACCTCGTGTTTCCTTTTCAGCTTGTTTGCTCACCCAACTAAAATTGGAGGAAAATGCGGCTACGAAAATCCCTATTGCGTGTTAATTGTTATAACGTGATTACCATAAAGAAACGTGGAATATAAAAAGGAATTTAATAAAATGTATTTTAAGCGTACTGGGGAAATGTTTGAGATACGGAAAACAATATAATATTAGTAGTATTTTGGCTAGTCATTCCAAAAAGAAGTTTTTCCAAACTGCCTTAAGACAGCTCCCGTATATAGCGTTTAACGCCTTGGGAGTAGCAAGGCACAGCTTGCCATGCTAGAGCCGTTCGGTATACAAAGAAGGTAATGTGGCTAGCACTACGCTTCAACCGCCTATTATTACCTCAGGATTGTGAATCCCAAGTACTCATTTAAGGCTGAGTCGACCTAGGTACCCAAACTATTTTTATTTTAATAAAAAATAGTCGGTTGATGCAATGCCGGGTGTGGGAATCGAACCCACACCTTGAGATTGCTAGACGAGAACCTGTACCTCTACGCCATGCCACCGGGCACCTAATAAAAATACTAAACTTTTAAATTAATGCTTAATTTAGTATTTCCATTTTTTGACAGAATAATATTAAAAAGAAATAAACTAGAGTAATAAGATAATTGATAAATTGGGGTTTTCAATATTTTCCAACATTTCTCTTGTGTAAACAGCCTTGTAAAAATAAACCTCCTTAGTGTTCGTGGTATCAAAGGCCAGTTATTTATGTAAGCCCCTTTATTTCGTGACAGATAAGCAACTCAACTCTTGTACTCCACAATAACCAACTATTATACACACTTCGCTATTTACATTATTTGCCCTGTATAAACTCGAATAATCCGTTTTCAAGCGTCAACAACGGACGGATTTGAAAACTATATGATCGATGGGCACGTTACTATAATAGATTAAGTGGTATTTTGCTCTGTTGTACCTTGTTTTTCTTTTGTATTTTCTAACTAGGGTAATATATGCAAGTCTTTTTGTATGGTGTCTAATTAAATAACAAGGCAAAGAGATTGATTATTTATCCAGTAAGAAATGCATAATAATAATGTATTTCTTGGTGTTTTTTTTATATATTTAGATGGGGCCAGCCCCCCCCAGGCACTGCTGAGCAACCCCCAGAGAAATTCTGAATTATGATTCTTGGCTACGTATTAATTTTTATTTGCTTGTGATGCAGTAAAATGACGTTTCTAGTTTTGTTTAATTAATATAGTTGATAAGGTTGTCAAAACACAGTTGATTTTTAGTAAATTTGTACGAGATTGAATATCTTAATAACAAGCTTTCAAAGAGGCGTGATTATTTATCCAGTAATGTTTTGTATTTTTATGATATTTTAAAAGTTATTCTTATTAGAATTAGAGGTTGCGTTGATGTTAACTAATGCAATTCAATAATCGTAGCTTGAGAAGAGAAAGAGAAAGAGAAAGAGAAAGAGAAAGAGAAAGAGAAAGAGAAAGAGAAAGAGAAAGAGAAAGAGAAAGAGAAAGAGAAAGAGAAAGAGAAAGAGAAAGAGAAAGAGAAAGAGAAAGAGAAAGAGAAAGAGAAAGAGAAAGAGAAAGAGAAAGAGAAAGAGAAAGAGAAAGAGAAAGAGAAAGATGCTTTCGAGCTTGTTGCAGTGATACTCGACATTTTACCGCAGTTTGTACAAGACCGCGAATGAATTTATTAAGGTTTATTCTTTAACAAATGTAGCGCGACGGAACAGAAACGGAGGGGGGCTTAAATCGGGCCGCGTTAAACTTTAGAACCTAAGAAAGTGCATAAATTCGCGAGAAGGAAATGAAAATGATAAATGCCGGAAGCGGGCGCTTTTGTCTGGTCGAATTTCGGGCGAGACCGCGCTGTTCCTGTCCCTTAGGCTTTTGCACCGCCGAATTTATAGCCGTTTCTTTTTAAGCTAAGTTAAATACCCTAAAAAGTTATGTCGACAGATATTTCTTTTTTCTGCCCGAGCGTTCGCCCTAATCTGTTCCACAAATTATTTGTTTAAGTTTGCATTTTATACCCCTGCTTCAAGCACCTAAATAGTTCTTCAACTTATTTGTAAACGTTATGTATTTTGTGTTAACAGTTACTTATAGAAAAGAGGCTCTTAACTGATCAAAAACTAGACTGCTAGATATCAATTCCTAAATTGGCATTCTAGAAGATATCCGCATCGGCTATCACACATCTCTACTAGAAATATTAGCTCGTCAAAACTATAAATTACAATTTGAGTAACAAGTCATACAATCAACCATGGATAGTATTTGTTAAAGTTAAAATGGTAGACAATGATAGTTTTATTGGTGTGTCAGCCTGATGAAAATACTCTCTTTTTTGAGAATTCTATATCTAAGAACATAATATCTAAACAGTATAGGCTTGGTGCATTTCAGTTGATTTCAACAAATTCCGACCGCAGCGCTGCAACAGAAATCAGAAATCATCAGTTATGTATTTTACGCCGCCGCGGTCGTACCAATATTTCAAGTCAGTAAACTGACTGGGTACACAAGAGTATTTCTTACACCAACATGAAATGTTAGTAAGAATCCCTCAATCTCAGATTTAAGGCCAGAAGGTTTAAGAAAAGCAAATGTAAGAAAAAAATATCTATAATGATTGATATTATTTCTGTATCAATCTTTCATTCTTCATACCTGTAAATAATATATTGGCATGCACATTTTGTTGTATATTTTTTATTTAAAATTACCCCTCCTAGAATTGTTTTCTAAAACTACCTTTTCTTCCCCCCGCACCCGGACTGATGACAATACTCTGCTTACGCAGAAAAATCAGCGTCTTGCTATCTGGTAGGGTGCTTCTTGAATATTTTCTTACTAAGAACAAGAGTCACACATGCAAGTAGCACGCATCCTCCTGGATGACATTTTTTTTAACGTTTTTACACGTTAAAAATGCTTTTGCATTCTCTCAAAGTCTCACAACTGTGACTCAGGTTGGCTTCATTACGGCAGCATATAAAAATGTATACCGACCTAGTCATTTGATTACTGTGTATAGGATTTTAACGTGTAAGACAGAGAATAATATAAATGACCGGTTGACAGACAGAGAGACAGCATCAAAAGGGGCCGGCGAGGGGCCGGTGCGACCGATACAGTGTTGCCGGTATTTACAGGTGTGGGCAAGGTAAAGCATAAGTATGGTGGGAGAACGCATTGAGAGGGGCGGTGCTTTATGTTAAGGTTCGTATTCACTATCCGAAAGAACAAAGGAATGAAATTCGGTTTATTTGGACAGCAAACCGAAGGCATGCGGCCGTTCGCCATTCGGTTCGCTCCGTCATCCGTTTCCAGTCGGTATATCAGAGACGTTCGCAAACGAATGAAAATTATAGAACCGCGCGAACAAGACTGGACGTTCGCTCGTTGGATAGTAGCATTCGTTCGTTCGGATAGTGAATACGCACCTTTATGTAGATGAAAGGGTGGGGAGAGGAAATAGATCACCTGAGATCCAAACTATTTTTGCATCATTCTTTTCGCCTAGCTGTTTCGGTATGTACGTACAGATTATTCAGTATGATTACAGATTAAATAATTATGGAGGTGCATATGAAACATTAAACAATTCATCATTGTGTGAAGTTATACCACGTAATTTAACAAAAAGATCAATCATTTAATGTCTCACTTCACACTGGCTAAATACAAATACAGCTGTAATACTCGACATATCTGATTATGTTATTACCATTAATACTCAAACAGATCCATATCAGTGCGTTATGCCCATTAAAATTCCCAATAAAAACTTTTTATTCTTTATTCTCTTTTCAACTTATTCTCTATTTGCCTAATTAAATGCTGCAGGATGCGCCGCCCAACGCAGGCTTCTACAAAAGGGCCTCTCTCCCAGGAATAACGCACCAGCCTGGCACGTGACAGTAGACCGGTCCTGTTGCTCCACAGGGCCTGCACAATACACTCGCCGGAAAGGATTAAGGGATCAATTACCTATTTTCCTGGATCGAACAGGGAAGAGCTTTGTGTCGTTTTGTAATAAACGGGCTTACATTCTGCATTATTGGTACGTTGAAAGGAGAATGTGAAGAACTACACTGAGATGTAAAAAAACGTAACGGAGAAATTTTTGGTTAAATTTAAAGTTTTTTATTTTTGTTATTTTTAGCCCTATTTTCATGAATTTTTTAGCCAGCTGTATATAATTACATCAATTTTAATTCGTAAACTCAGTTTTTTATAAACTTAAGTATTTGACATATTATACAGGGTTAATCGAAGGGTTGTTTTTTGCTCTAACTTTAAAACACCCTGTGCAGTAATTTTGTCTGTAAATTTTTCTAAAATATAATTTTTCTGTCAGAGTCATGTCTCCTGGGAATTTTGTTTTTTGGATCATGTCAATACATGCCTTGGTCAATTTTTAAGAGCGAAATGAACTTGCCACCAACAATTTGCAATTTTTTCAATTATCATTTCTTTTTGAAGTTATTTTTCAACATGATAAGGTGGCTTTTGTGATTATTGTGAACTATATACAACTATGAACTGCCCATCGTGTTCGATGTTTGGGAAATGCTCGGCAGGAGAGTTAGATGTCGCGAAGCGGTACCAGCTTCATTAAATGAACTTCGCTTGGTCCTTGAAGAAGAATGGGAAAATATAACGCAATATGATATATGCAGCTTCAATGACAGGATGAACGGACGTGTACAGGGTGGGTCAAATTCGACGCTTTTAAATGGAAACACCCTTTTCTATAGGAGATAGACGAAAACTAATATCGGTGTCTGGAGCTCAATTCTCATCAAAAACATAATGGTGAAAACCGCACATCAATATCTGTTACCGTTTCGGAATTACGGGGGTTTTTTCAAAAATGTGCATTTTTAACAAATCGCTGTAACTTTTTTGCTATGGAAAATTTTGTATTTCTATGAAAACATTTTCAAAGCACCTTTTTACGTAGAATTTAATTGTTTTAGTATAATTTTTTTAAAATTAATAATTTAAAAGTTATCAACAGAAAAATTGATTTTTTATATGGGACACCCTGTATATTTTTAATTTATTGAAAATAATTTAAAATTACCTTTCCAAAAATATAACACACTTGATATTTTGCTCGATTCCTCTTCGAGATAGAGTATATAAAAATTCGCCCGCTTTAAATAAGTAGGCTTTGAACGGCACCGACTGTAATGTAAAAAAATTCTAGCTATGAGCATCAATTAAAACGAAAATAATATTAGCTATGAGAGCCGACATCAACACATTTAAACTATATCTAATAACAATAAAAATAAATAGCAAACCAGGACATGAGATTTTGCTACAGGTGTTCGACATATCGACCGTCTTCTGTTATGGACAGACGGGGCAGTTTTTGAACATTTCGCGGAATTCATTAACTAAGTGGGGGTGAAAGATACCCTCTCATAACTGCTAAGTATTTCTAATTCTTGTCTAGATTATACAGAAGAATAAAGGAACCTTTATTCTTCCGTAAATATATCCATAGGATTAGATTCATGGGCACTAAGTCAGGCGGCCTCGACGACCAACGGCTGGGTTCTTGGTCAGCTATTCAATTATTCTTGAAATTGGGTGTAGAAATTTGCTGATAACTTCAGCGTTCAGAGGCGGTGCGTCGTCTTGCTGGAAAAATATGGTTTCGAGTTCCATTAAGGGCATATCATCAATGAGGGGTTCAAAGCCTACTAGTTAAAAGTGGCGAACTTTTAAAAATTCTGTATTTCGAAGGGGATTATAAGAAAATATCAAGTGTGCTATATTTTTGGAACGGTAATTTTAAATTCTTTTCAGTTAATTGAAAATATACAGGGTGTCTGTATCCAAAAAATCAAATTTTCTGTTGATAATTCTAAATTATTAATTTTAAAAAATTATACTTAAAGCCATTAAATTCTACGTAAAAAGGTGCTTTGGAAATGTTTTCATAAAATTACAAAATTTTCCATACCAAAAAAGTTACAGTGATTTGTTAAAAATGCATATTTTTGAAAAACACCCCGTAAGTCCGAAACGGTAACAGATATCGATGTGCGGTTTTCACCATCATGTTTTTGACAAAAATTGAACTCCAGACACCGATATTAGTTTTTATCTATCTCCTATAGAAAAGGGTGTTTCCATTTAAAAGCGTCGATTTGACCCACCCTGTACAGGCAGTTATAACAGCCAAGGGAGGCAATACAAAGTATTAGGGTATTTAAAAAAAAAATTCTGTTTGTATACTTGAGTATTTCAGATGTTTTTTTAATATCGTTAGTTAATGTTATCATTATTAATGTTTATTAAAACCCGGACTGTATCATTAGTCTTAACTACTGTTTTATACACTGTGTCCTTTATTTTGTGCGTGTTGAATTAATTTTCTAACTTTGTATACATTCGCATGATCTCTGCTCTACAACTTGTGTGTGAGACAAGTGTGTAGGGTACTTTTATTTGAGGAAATAATTTTGTCACGTTTGTGTAGTTGTCAATTGTCTGTTTTATTTTATTTTAGGGACTAGAGTTGCCAGGGACAAGGTTTGGGTTGCTAGAGAGAGACAGAGACACTGTCAGATTAGAGTTGCGTGGGCGCAACTAAGTTTAGGTTGGCCGAATGTAAAACTTAATAAGTTTTACATACAGTTAAATAAGTTTGTTATAATAATGCTTTCCTTAATCACTATTCTAATAAAAAAAATTTAAGTTTTTTATTAGAATTTCTTTAAGAGCCGATTAGAGGCAATAGTATGATTAATTGGCAAGCAAAGTAAATATTTGCTATCAGGTAAAATTGTTATGTAGAATCGGTGTCGCCCCCGGCTATCAGTAGTAGATAGGCCGGCCGGCTGTAAAGTTGTGTTTTGTGTTGATTTGAGTTGTGAGTTGGTCGTTTGACTATTGAGAAGAAAACCTCTTGTGACGTCTTGTCTTCGCGGTTGGTCTTGCGAGTTTTAGGTCTCCCTTATCCTCTCGATTGACACCATGCGGCCGCGGCGTTGGGGTAGTGAGGTACTCCAATTATCCTCATCGATTGGAATGCGAATCTGTTTAGCGGCAGATTTGCGTCCGGAGGAAGCCACTATACTATTTCAGGTGACACTAGCTAGTTAAAAAGAAAATTAACCAATAGAAAATTAACCAATAGATCCGAATAATATTTGAATTAGATGGAAGATATGAAATGGGATATTTTGAATAGAATGTCAGTGCCTGGGGGGTGGAGTACCCCCGGGTGAGTTTTACTTTTTAACTATCAATTTTATCGAGATCAGTAAATGTTTGTTTTATTATTTTTATGTACATGAAAGTCTGCTTGCCAATGACCAACTAAATGGATATTTGAGATGAATTTGCATTGTGAGACCTGGTTGAGTAAGCCCCAGAATTAGGCGATTTTACAGACCCAAAAGTAAGAGTTACCAGCACGGTATACCTTAATAGTGAGGCAATTAGAATGGCAATTAACAAATACTACAAAAAGCTCGACAAAAAGCATCTAAAATCAAGGAACAATTTTTATTTTAGTTTCAACAACTGCCAGTTCCATATGCCTTTATGTAGATACATAATTTGAAAATTTCCGAAATATCCAACATATTTCCATACAAAATTGCCAAATTCATATCGACCTAAATTAGTCGAATATTAGTTTTGTCAGTATTTAAATTGACAAAGTAACTGGGATAAATGGATGAATATTTGCTGCTATAATCGGGAGATGCGTAGGATTATCAATTTGTTGCATTCTACTAACTAGCCCATATTTAGATTTAATTAAATATGATCACAAAGGTCGCTTGTATCAACTATAATTAAATCTGGGGTATTGTGAACAATACTGTTAATTGAATTTAAAACTAATTGTTGTAATACTGATTTTAGTTGAAGTGGAAACGTCCAAAAAATTAAAAATTTTGAGAAAAAAAGTATATTTTTTACATAAATTATCTGAAAAAAATCATTCAAAATTGAATTATAATATTACATACATACATACTGCCATTATTCGCTGACGAGTATTTGACACGCATCAGAAGATGGTTACGCAAGGCGTTTTCTTTCATGAACTTTTCTGTGACTGAAAAGCCCAATTTAGAATTTAGAATAAGTGGGAGGGGGGTTAATCTCTGCGACCTTAGAGATCTATTGTGTCCCCCTTTCTCGAGTTATAACTCATCATACAGTCCCAGGACTTCCTACGGAGACCCGTGTCCTTCACAGTCGAGGAGCTACGACCCAGGCCGGGTAGACGAAACGGTAACTTGTGTCGCCTGTTGAGTTTAGAGGTAGGAGGTAGGCTCCCGACCCTTGGAGGAGGTGGTAACTTGTATGCCACTTGCGGAGGATGGTCTCACGCAAGTGTCACCTACCTCTCCTGTAGTTCTCTTTGGGTTTGGCCCCTTGGAACTTTCATTGTTACTGTTCCCAGTGTTACTAGGGGGTTTCCCCACAGCTTCACCGGTGATGTTTTTATTACTATTATTACCAGATCTCATAGTGTTCCCATGAGTCGCTAGGGACAGTCGGTCCACTTCTAAAGAGCCCCGCATGTAGAAGTAAGGGGTAAAATACAATGGGGTGCCCCCCGGTGCCCCAAGGTTGAGGCTGTCCGTAGCCCCGCCCGGTATCATTATATGTCTTAGTGCAATTCCCTGGCCACGACACTACAGTCAGGGACAAGACGATGAGTGAGATGCTTCTTAGACCAAGCCAAGTGCTAGGGGGGATTCCCCCCAGCACCTGACCAGGAGCTTCCCCACCAACGACAAGGTCTTGCATCTCCTAGGGGAAGAAAAAAAAAAGAGAGGAAGAAAAAGCCCAATACGTGATGTTATCTGTCTACCGCACTCCGGACATTCAAAAATCTCATCGCTTTGTTGCCTCTTTACTTTTTGGTTGTGGCTGTTAACTGAGTTTACAATTCTTCTCAATTTCGTTCTATTGTGAGCTTCTTCCCACTCATTCTGCATGTTAATCCCCTTTAAGTTTTCGTAGAAAATATTCTTGTACCTTTTGAGTTGTCCACCCGGCCTCCTCTTACCGTCTACAAGCTCACCGTAAAGCAGAGATTTTGGTATGCGGTTTTCTTGCATTCTGCATGCGTAACCAGCCCATCCCATCTTAAGCGGGATTTTGGGAAAATATCCTTGTACCTTTTGAGTTGTCCACCCGACCTCCTCTTACCGTCTACAAGCTCACCGTAAAGCAGAGATTTTGGTATGCGGTTTTCTTGCATTCTGCATACGTAACCAGCCCATCCCATTAAGCGGGATTTTGTAATCATGACTTCAATACTCTGGCAGTTAGCTTTTTCAAGGACCAATACGTTTGAGACACGATGGAACCATTTGATTCTTAAGAGTTGTCTAAGATGTCTCGGTTGCAACTTGTTTAATGCGTGCGAGTTGTAATTTATTGCTGTCGTCTGTTGTTATTTACAAACCCAATTTACTAATTTGTCTTGACCCAAGTCTAATAGCAACCTTTAAAAAAATGTAATATCATTAACTTGCGATAATTTAAAAAAAATATTCATGGATTTCTCATGCAAAAATATGAAAAAAGGTCCTATAAATATGGGTATGGAAATGTATACTTTTAAAGTTACAGGGCTGTCACAACTTTTAAAAATTAAGTCTTTCGTAATTATCATAAATACCATTATATTTTTACTTGAATTTGCTGTAGGTTGGACTAATAGTAATAATAACTAATAGTGATTATATTTAATAATAAATTAGATAAAATAAATAATTTATTAATTTTACTTTTATTTTAGTTTTAACTGTGATCAATAAAATTGCGTTTATCTCATCAAGGAGATCGAAATTGACAAAATATGAAGATACAAGTGTTAATTGGCATTAAACGGCCTGTACACTTTTGCTATTAAAATAAAAAAAAAGTCAGAGGCGTACATTTTTTTTTGAAAAATATTCCAGTATATGCACGTCGCTGATAAATCTGTGAACACTCTTTTAGCATTAAAATATGTAGCACTTATAATATCTTTCACCCTCAAAATATCATTCAAACCAGTAAAAGCACTTGTGATAGAGAACTAACCTCTGTAAAACCGTCTCAGATACTGGCTTTTGCCAAAGTCCTCGCTAAGGCCCTGAGACTGTATGATGAGGTATAGAGGTGGGAATTCTAGTTCCTTGGGAGGAACTAGTTCCTTAGTTCTAGTTCCTCCAGAGGAATAGTTCGTTGAACTAGGTCTTTAGTTCACAATAGTTCCCGACTAACATTGACATCCACATTGCTTGCTAATGGGTTTCGTTGTCAGTCAGAACTGTTCACAGTATGAAACGTATATATACACGTTGTATTGTTTTTTCATACTGTGAATAACCCCCCACATACACGTTGTATTGTTTTTTATAAAGTTTTTGTAGTTAGTTTTCACGTGTATTTTAAAAGTTGATTTTTACTACTGCATTTGAGAAATGAGGATTCTTTTGATTGTTGAGCAATGTTGTAAACTTTACCATAATCCCACTTTGGTGAGTTGCATTTTAATAGTTTTTTACAAGAATAGAAATTGTATTTAATTACTATAATTGTAGAAGAGTCCGAAGAAGAGAACAACAACTGAATTCTCGAAAAGCTTGACTAAACAATAAAGGGTTTTCCTTGAACTAACGGCCTTCTTATTAGACTGCATCCCCAAGACACCTGTTTGAATATTTTTCTCAACTAGTCAGTCGCGTAGACTACCCATCTCTTTATATATATATATATATATATATATATATATATATATATATATATATATATATATCGATGGTCCTCTGCAATAACGGCTTAATTCAAATTACATAGTTTTTCAGGAGAGCATATTAAAGAATATGCGTTACACACTTTCTAAGTTTTATGATATCAAAAATAAAATATATTCAATTTTTCTGTTGTAAATTTGTTGCAGGGTACTTTTGCTAAGATATCATAAGAATGGTATATGAGAAATTTCAAAAAAATAGTACTTTTTTTCGAGTTGTGTCATTGTTCACTCACAAAATCCTTCACTTTCGACTATAATCTTATCAACGTAACTTTTCTACAAAAAAGTGACAAAAAAAATTACAAAAAAAATAAAAACTTTATTCTTAAAATACAACGAAAACAGGATTCACATACAAATCACAAAAAATGGAAACTTATTTATTCCTAAAATACAACAAAAGTTTCATATTACCCTTTGTAAATCTAAAGGCTGTTATAAAAGGAAGCATAAAATTTTGGTATTATATTTTTTTCTACTAGCTTCAAAAGACCATCTTTTTTCTTTTGATCCAAACCTACGGGCTTATCATATAAACGATTTAAACTAAATGGTTCTCCTGCAGTAGCAGCTCCTCGAGTGTTTCGCTTTTGAGATAATACAAGGTCAATTTGCCGGTACTGTTCATCAGAGTATTTATACTTAAAAAATATTTTTTGTTGATTACTTTTTTCTACTCGAAGTACAGCAATATCACTGGTACGAACTCCTTCGTTGCTCGAGTCTTTAAAGCCGCATGCTTTGATGTTGTTTGACAAATCTTTGAAATCCAAAAATGAGTCGTAACACAGTTCTTTTACTGCGTACGGCGATCCCTTCTTTTTTGCAGATCTCATAAGTGTTACATACTGTTGAGGAGTATAGATGGGCCCTCGCTTTAACGATTTGGTAATTTCTCGTTGGATGGTTGCATGGACACTATCACCTTCATTCTGTGTGTGACCTTTGACTAAAAAGTTGTGTGTTATTGAGTTTACAAACTTGAAGCTGCGGACGGCATACTCATACATCAGAAACACACACCGGTTCTTATTTTGTCCACAACAGTTGTCTGAATAGAATATAATATCAATCATTTGTTCCATTTTTGCAGCGTCCTCATCTAGTTGTGTGATATACAGCCAAAGACATGTCGCAATCTCATTAGCACCTCTTCTTCCTTGTGCCTCATCCCAAGTGTAACACTGAGCATTATTTGTTGCTAAATCACAGACAGTAAAGTTAAAGGCATTGATTTTTGACACGTAATAAAATGCCGAAGTATTTCCTCTGGGGCATTGCATGACTGCCTGAAGATCGTAAACTATAACTTTGAGTCTGTTATCTTCCTTTGCTTTTTTTTTGTCGTCTTCTTTTTGTCCTCGAGATAAAATTTTCTCTTTTTGATGCTCCTGATATTTTAACTCCAATGCGGCCTTTTCGTCTTCAACAGCATTTTCATATTGAGCACAGTCCTCGCATTGGTCCTTTTTAGGTTGGAAAAAGGAAATATTAAATCCATTATTGAAAACTTTGGCATAAATTTGGTAGTTCGCAGGCTGTGTACTGTGTTGCATCTTCCAAAGCTCGACAAAGTCTCTATATAGGTCCATGATTGTCCGCCCTCCTTCTATGTACTCCTTCTTCGTGTCTTTACGACAGTAATGACTCTCCATCCTAGGTATGGAATTGATGTGCTCCTTAATGGCTTTGAGAACTTCGGCATCAGTTTTTCTGTGTTTCTCATGTTTTCCCCTGCAGTCAAGACCAATCATACCAGAAGCGGATGAACCCTTCTTCTCGAGTACTGTTCTCAGAAATCGATCCGTTATTGCCAAGGTATTTTTGAAGAAAATTTTGCAAACTCTAGTTTTTGTTCCATTTATCGTTAAATAAAAAGAATTATTGGGCTTCCGGTTACTGTTCTCTCGTTTATATTGATATCTAGGCTCAATCGCTTGCATGCAAGATGAAACAAACTCGCGTTGTCTTTGTAAGTCGCCAGTCTTCCAAAAGTCATCAAAAACTGCCTTTCGCTGATCCTCCGGAACCTTTGTAGGACATTTGTGACGGCACTTTTTGTCATTACACACTGCGCCAAGTGCTTTTGCTTTCACTACTTTTTCACTCTTAGAAATGTACTCTTTCCCGCTATTCCTCAGTCGTTTCGCCACTGACCTTTTCCATAGGCCAATGTGGCTTTTTCTCTTTCTAGCAAGATCTGTACCCTTGTGTCCATTCGATGAATCACCAGTGTCACTTTCATCCGAGCTCTCGGCGCCAACTAATGATGAAGCACCTTTTTCTGTTTTTGGTAAAACATAAGTTTTATCTGCAATATCATCGTCGTCATCCTCTGATACAGATGAGGTAGATGAGGAAGATGAAGATTTAGACGAACTGTCAGAGGAACTATCACTAGATGAACTTCCAGACGAACTCTCAGAAGGATTTTTTATTGCTGGTGCACCCAAAACTACTTGCTTTTCTGAAACTGAAAAAATAAATGTGTGATAAGTTTTTCAAAAACATAACTTTAACTATCGTTTACCATTTGCATTTGGTTCAGCAACCACATGATATTCACATACATTTAGTAGGGGTGATTTTTTTTTTGATCCATTATCAATAATCAAATGCCCACCGCTTGGAATGGCATTGTCTGAAATAAATATGCAAGAAAATTATTAATGATTTGAAAGAAACTATATTATTTTTAAATAAACAAAATACGAGAAGCGGAAATATATTATTTTTGTTTACCGTTTTTATCAGTTCGGTCCAGCAATAAAGCTATCTCTGATGGATTTGGGAAGTTCTCCTTCTCTTCAGGTGTTTGCAGATTGGTGTCGTCTTTCTCAAACGGTTCAATCGTGAAGGATATAGAATTTTCTTCCGGGTCTTCCCTCCGATTTGCTAAAGCTTGCAAAATCTTGTCTCCTCGCGTCGGTAGACGGCGACCGTCTCGTAACATCGTTATAATCTAAACGGAATGAAGAAACTTTACTAACTTAACGACATAAATCAAAATGAAACGTGAATATACAACCGAAAATAATAACGAATATCGACACAATAAACTGTTATGCCAACATGCTTTTTATTCAATCCGAAAATTGCACTTACCTTATTAACAATAAGGACTTAAAACGAAATATGTCTCTATTTCACTAGAACTGATCTCAAGTCGGTGGTGCTTCAATATGGAACAACGACACAACACAAAATAAGTCTCTGTTTCACAATAAAAATCTTCCAGTCGATGCAACTTAAATATCAAACAACGGCACAACACAAAATAAGTCGTTATTCAACATAAAATGAACGCCTACACGTGCCCACAATGTGTAATTTTTTGATTTATGCCACTATTACCGAAAACTAATACATCACCCTATAATTGTAGCGTCACAACTGTGAGATGTGTCGCTATTCAGTAGGCGTTAGAGCGAATGTCATATTTTGGCCAAACGACACAACTGCGCCCTCTATTAGTAAAACTCGTAATTCAAGAAATGTCGGTATTGCACATCATAGATATGGTTGATATAATAGTAATCCGCCATTAAACCAGATAATTCAAAATTTTGAATTGTGCCGTTATTGCAGAGGACCATCGATATTATATATATATATATATATATATATATATATATATATATATATATATATATATATATATATATATATATGTATATGTACAAAAATATAACGAGACGTGGAATTGTATATGTTAAAAACATATAGCTAAGTTTTATTGCAGATAAAAAAAAATATAAAAAAGAAACTCAAATCAGAGTTTAAAAAAACTATATCACAAATCAATTGGAACAAATATTGCGAAAATTTTAGGAAAAAATTGCATTTTGTCTCACTTCAAGTTTCTTGTTTTTTTTGTCTAAAAATTCAAGAATATCTACTTTGTTTTTTAAGATATTTCTTAATTTTAGAGACCTAAAGTGAAACATGCCCATAAAATATTTAAAGAACAAATTAAAATCAAAAACAGTATACACGACAATTTTCTGTGGTAATTACGCCTGTTGTGGCAATAGACAAATCCATCGTCGTCACTTTGTATTATATCTGGGATCTGCCGGACTGAATAGATTCCCGTGAACTAGTCTTTTGGTGGTTCTTCTAGGTCGGATCCAATAACACCTTTGATTTGGTACTCTCCACACACCTGCATAGCATCAATCGCTGGCCATTTACGTAAACTAGTCCTTTGTTTGGTTCCTCTAAGTTTAACTAGGTCCAGATCCGATAACATACAGCTGGCACTCCTACTCCTGCATAGTATCAATCGCGCTGTGGCCGATCCGTATTAAACTAGTCTTTTATTTGAGAAGTTTCCTCTAGTTTCTTTAGGTCCAGATCCGATAACATACGGCTGGCTCTCCTACCTAGCATCGGGTAACGCGCTGGCCGATCGATCGCTGTCGCATATTATTCTATATCCGATTGCAGGAACTTCAGTTCCTTTCATTCCGGGGTCCCCTAAGGAACCAGTTCATTAGGAACTAGTTCGTTTACGAACTACACACTCTAATATGAGGTATATGTTAGGTTAGAGTAGATCTCTAAGGTGTGATTAACTCCTTAAACTAACTAAGGTGTGATTAATCTCTAAGGTGTGATTAACTTTTCCCTCCCATAAAATCCCACATCTACATCTACCACAAAATATTGTTTTTATTGTTCCAGGCCAAGGGCAAAATAAAAAGACGTTCCTCACAAAAAATAACATATAAATACATTTTTACTTTATCTAAAAAACCAAACTACATTCGTATGAGAACAAAATAAACAACAAATAAAATTGAACAAAACATCTTTTTTAAAAATAGATTGCTATTAGTATATAACGTAAATAATATTCGAATTGTTTTTGTTGCAAAAGCAATATCGTTTTCGTGTACGATCCATCAAATTTGTAAAAACAAAAACCATATTTCTGTGGTAAAAATGTATATTACATCTAAATGAACCTCTATCAATTTGGTATATTTAGATGTCGAATAAAATATCGTATATTACCCCAGCTTTTCAATATATAAAACAGACTCTATTTTCTTTGATATAATTTTGTTGAATGGTTAAGCCTTTACTTCCTTTCTTTTTTGTGGAGTTCAATCATACGGAAGGTAGTAAAAGGCTTTGTTTATCATGAGGAATTGATGCCAAAATAAATTCAGGGTTTTTCTGTTACAGATTCTGAAAGTATAAGTTTAATAATTAAATTGATATATAAATAGGTGTAATAAGGCTTTCATGAGAAAATCCTCCAAGTTTGCATGAATTTTCAAAAATGTGACTTCTTTGGCTTAAAACCTACATTGGTGTTTTAAAAAGCGACGAGTTTGTGATATTTTGATCTATCTAGGTCCGGATCCAATAACATACGGTTGGTACTCCATACACCTGCATAGCATCAATCGCGCTGGCGATCCGTACGTAAACTAGTCTTTATTTAGTTCCTCTTAGTTCCTTTAGGTCCAGATCCGATAACATACAGCTGGCACTCCTACTCCTGCATAGTATCAATCGCGCTGGCCGATCCGTACGTAAACTAGTCTTTTATTTAGTTCTTCTAGTTTCTTTTAGGTCCAGATCCGATAACATACAGCTGGCTCTCCTACCTAGCATCCGGTAACGCGCGCTGGTCGATCCGTCAGAAAACGCAACGAAATTCAAAACCGTCACTTTGTTGTTTGTTTGGCTCGATGAAAGTTTGCGCCATAACAACCATTCGGTACCGGTAGAGAGTATAGATATGGAAGTACCAGTACAGAAAACGACAAATTTTCATATTTTTTTTTTCAAAAATAAAATACTGTCCCTATTATTTAATTAATGATGTGATTGTAAATAAAATGATATACAAACCTCGGAAGAAAGTTTTCATTATTGTGTCGAGATTTAGTTAATCTCGACGCTACGTCTCGATTAACAATATCAATCTCGACAGTAATAAAACCTTCCCTCCTCGGTATGTAATATACTGCATCCTCTCTATTTATATTTATTTAATATCAAACAGAATTTTGCTAATAAAATATTTCATTACGATTTGTACATAAGTTATTTTTAACTAAAGCTATGTATATATCTAGACCAAAGTTACGGTCAATTTGATAAATCAAACATTGAGATAAATCTCTGGCCAATATTTCGTTACAAATGCGTTGCCTAATCAAATAAACGAGCCGAGGAAACCTATAATAATTCAAAACAGGCCGACCAGGGACTAAATTAATGCGTTCCGGTCAATTTTTGTTCGCTTCCGTGTTTGCACGTTACCGGGTGCGAGAAAAAAAGTTTTCTAGCAAGATTCATAAGAAATAATTAATTGGGAGCTTTTTTTAGATAACCTATATCAGTCTTAGGGATAAATATTTAGTTTCATTGTTTTTGGATTTGAGAAAAACAACTAAAATTCACTAAAAATTGACAGTTTTACAAGAAATTTAAGAATATAATTAATTTATTTATGAGTTATTTTTTTAAATTACTTAACTGTTATTTAAAACAAAGTTTAGAATGTAGAATGTGGAATGTGGAGTGTAGAGTGTAGGGTGGAGAGTGTAAAGGGCAGAGTGTAGAGTGTAGAGTGTAGAGTGTAGAGTTTAAAGTGTAGAGTGTAGAGTGTAGAGTGTAGAGTGTAGGGTGGAGAGTGTAAAGGGCAGAGTGTAGAGTGTAGAGTGTAGAGTGTAGAGTGTAGAGTTTAAAGTGTAGAGTGTAGAGTGTAGAGTGTAGAGTTTAAAGTGTAGAGTGTAGAGTGTAGCGTGTAGAGTGTAGAGTGTAGAGTGTAGAGTGTAGAGTGTAGAGTGTAGAGTGTAGAGTTTAGAGTGTCATTACCTTCTAATATAGAATATCTTTCCTAGGACCTATCCTAGGATCCCTTCTTGCCTTCTATATCTAAGAAGACTTTATTATCTGCCTCATTTTGTTTACAGGAAACTGTAGATCTTCCGATCTAAGTTCCTATCTAAATTAAATAATAAATAATAAAAATAAATAAATGTATTTTTTGGGGAAAATGGCATTGCGCCGACATAATTAAAAAACGGCGCCATTGGGAACGACAGTAACGACAATAATAATTTTAAAACATAAAACTTAGCACTAATTATGGAAAGATTAAAAAGGATAGAACCGTTTCCAGATATACAAATATATTTCCAAAAAATTATTTTTCCCCTAATATTAAAATACACCGTTTAAAAATAATTTTTACCTAATACAAAAATAAATTACAACCTTCTTAAGGCCTAACCTAACTAAAATTATAATCGATTATCATTCCTTTACCTTTGAGACATTTTTTTTCAATCGTATGGTAGATATAATGGTAAAAAATCTTAAAAATTTATAATCAATTAAAAATAAAACTTTTTCAGATGTAAATTGAGTCAAAAAGTATTTTAATTCAAGACATGTTAAAATAATTTAGATTCTAATAAGATTTCCACTAGCTCTAATAAGAAACCGGATCAAATTTGTTTCCAACCACTATACAGCCCCACCTTTCGTGACACAGGTTAATAAGTCCGGCCAGTCAGCAAATATCCGTTATTTTTACTATCGGACATTTCGGCCTGACTAGCAGCGCCGCTAGGCTGAAATGCCCATTGTTAGGAGCGACCGCCCGCTGTGGCAACCTCGCCTCTAAGGCTAAAAATAGAGGCCATTAGGTGTAGCGCA
>NW_022145709.1:153207-164305 GCF_002938485.1 Sitophilus oryzae | reverse complement strand
GTTTCACCCCCTTAGAACTGGAATTTACTATACACGGCGCCGAATATGTCGACGGTTGGCAACAATGAATTTAAAAATCGCGTCCTCGATTACGTAAGTAAAAGTTTAATTGATATCAAATATATCTTAAATATCCCTAAAAAATAAATTACATACAATATTACATTAATCTTATTGTAGAAGTATGTAGAAGACTCTTTAGTCTTAATCATCTGCTAATGATGCTAACATGGTTAGCGAAACGCGCGTCTAGTGTAAAAATAAAAGTGTTTTGGTGTATTGTAGTGATTTAGTGTTTTATTTTGCTGTATAACACCAAAGGTTCCAACCCCCCAACTGTACTATACAAACTAGTTTTTTTCTATTTACCGGTAGTAAGTTCTAAATCCTTGTATCCCAAACTAATATAGTTTTTTTCGAATCATTAAATATTATAAACTATTAGCTTTAAAATATCAATTGTTTATAGTTTATGTATTAAAATGTATGTTTAATTAATGCTGTTTTATTTACGTTACTTATTTACGTTGTTATTATGTTACCGTAAGTTAAGTGGGTAATTTTTATTTATAGTAAGTAAAGTATTATGTAATACACTGCCGCGCCGCCGCGCCGGCGCGGTATTCATGCCAGCAGTCCATCTAAAAACATTCATCTTTAATATAAATTTAATTAAAGTGATAATAGTTCCGATAAAAGTACCATTTTGCATTACCTGAACATAGTGGTATTCTGAATATAATGATATTATATACTTTGCCTTAAATAAAGGTATTAATCTGAGCTAAGTAATGATCAGTCTAGATTTACGTCAACATACTACTTTTGTGAGCATTAAATAAAGGTAAATCATAAATAAAAAAGTTATGCAAAAAATGTTCTCTATTCAAATTTAAATTGAAATTCAAATAAATGTTTTATTGCGTTGATTAAAAATCAGTTTACACTAGTAAAAAAATTAAATAGTATAAAAACAAATAAAACTTACCTAATTAAATTACATTCTAAAAGAAATACTTGAATACTACTGATATTCAAAAAACACTTTACTCAATATATTTAAACGAGATTATTAAAAAATAGCGGTATATGAAGCATATCGATTAATACCGTACCTAGTTGGCAAAAAATATACTAGATGGCGACAGCAGTGCTTTATATCGAGAAAAGCGCGCCAATTTAAAGCAAGCGGGTATTTCTAAAACTACAAAGACTCATTCGTAATTCCCAATTTCCCCTAGTGTAATTTAGAAATGAGCGGTTACTGGTAAAAACCGGTTGTAGGTTAGCTGGAATTTTCTTTAAAAAATAATAACTGGAGAAAATAGCAGAACTGGATAACAGACGCAATTTAACCGTTTATTCAAATACCATAAATATTTAGTTTTATTTAAAAAAGCAGATGACGTCCATACCAATCCATTCATTTCGGTAAAAAAGTTTCTAATAACTTTTAAGTTAAATATGAATGGGTTTATTATAAATTCGTCATGGCGTCGTCTCTTGTTGTTTTTAATTGTCTTATTGATTTATTTCAAAAATGACAGATCATATTGCAACATGATTGGAGTGACGGAACGATAAACGACGCACGGTGGGGTATTAGCATGAAAAAGGTGATCGAAATTCGAAAAAGCAAATGTGTTTAAGATTTCACAAAAAAAAATGATAAGATAAATCATGTCTGCAATGAATGGCGTTGCTATGGGTGTGTTTAGTTGCATTCATTTGTTTCAACGAAACGTCAAAGTTGTTACTTCTCACAGATAAGAGGAAAATGGCTAAATTTTATGTCTAAAATTATAAACTGTTTTTGTTCTTGTGCTCTTTTTACGTTTGTATTATTGTTTTGATTGAAAATGGCTCAGCAAGCTGCAGGTATGTATTTTACAAAAACGTATTATTAATTTTGATATTCTCTATACTAACGATTTTTTTTGCAACTAAAAGTTGGGCGTTCAGAAAATTTGATTAAATTTGTGACATTTTTATTATAACTTAGAGAATTAGTTGCGCATTTCGAAGAATTCAGCATATTGTCTATATACGTTTTACTTAGTAAACATTGGGCTTTCATACAGTAAAATAAAATACTGCGACTTTTGCGACTTTGCTGATAAAATGAAAAATATTCTTGGTTTCCTCTAATTTGCCAATCAGTGATATACTACTGCGAGGTGTAAACCGCGATGGAATTGTTGTGTACAAAGCGATCGCATTAGTGCCGTTAGCAGTATAACACAATTGGCATTAGTAGCGACTTTAGTGGTATGGGCATTGCTCGCGGATCAGTCGTAGCATTAGTAGTATTAGTTGCGATATTACTACTGGTATTAGTATGGCATTGTCCGTGGAAACACTGGAACAGTGATTTTTTCTTTCTTTTTTAAGTCGACGGAGTATCCTTTATTTTGTTCATATTATTTCCTCTTTAATTGAAATTAGCAATAATTTATATAAGGTCTACATAAAAAAATTTCGATCAACTATCTGTGTCAAATACCCCACTGTGCGACGTACGTATTTTTGAAACATGTCAAACTCTTGTCAAATTATAGGTTATAATTTGTGTCAAATAACATGCATTCTGAAAAATCATAAATTTTTGCAAATTGAATTTTAAAACATAAATGGAGGAAAATCGAGGGAAAATTAAGTGTAGATCCGGTGGGGGGAGCACAGGTTTTATTCGGTGACCAGAGTGTTGTATTGGCTACCAGTAAAGGTTATATACCATTTCGTATATAGCACTAAAAACTTGAGTAGCTGTAAAATAAAGATATGAGACGATGAGTAAATAATAATAGATTTTAGTACTGTAGAGAGATAAAGTCAAAAGGTACTGGTTTAAAAAAATTAAGATTAAAATAATTTGACTAATTTTTAAGATATAAAATTCAATAAGTGTTTGTAAATTATTGAAATTATTAATAATAAAATATTTTGTTTTATTTATTCTTGTACAATATTAAAACTTTTTATATTTGTACATAGGTTATATTGATAAATATAATAATAATAAATACAGGAGATAAAAGAGCTACCATTGATTTCCCTAAAAAAATATTAAAATAAAGTAAATATGATTTTAAAATACTATTACATAAATAAACAGAAAGGGAATGGCAGGATGTGTGGACAGTTAAACCTTCAAAGCTGTGCGCAATAAGACAGGATCCGCCAAGCCTATCCTTATGTCTTGCACTAGGACGAGCAGATAAATCCAGAGTGCATCTTCTTCGTATTGGGCTTATTACAGTGACTCATGCATATCTGCTTAAAAGAGGAATGCTTCCAACGTGCATAGTCTGTGATGTTGAGTTGACAGTAACTCAGATTATATGTGAATGTCCTCAATATACGGTAGAAAGAAGTAGATTCAATATACGTGAATGAAATTTGTGAAAATTTTGTTGTTTCTTTTATAAATGATTTTAAGTAAAAAAAACTTCGCCCAAATAAACTAATAACCGGTTATTTTAAATGTAAATTCCGGTTAATTTTGCCCATCTCTAATGTAATTGGATTTTGGCGCCCGCTCAGCTCTCTGAACAAGAGACCACCTCACCGGTATAAGGAGATCAGAAGACGAGGATGGGTCGCATCGAGAAGAATTGGGAAAACGTAATCCTCGCTATCGTGGCAACAGTTTTGTCCGATTGAATGTATCTCGTTTTTTGTCCGTTTACATTGCCGAGTGTGTCTTTTTGTCCCCTAGACGTTGGCCAGATTTGAGACGAGCACACGCGCCGAGCAAAAGAAACACGGGCGGTCGGTCAGGAGAGGAGTCTGGTGACAGGAGAGTAGAAGAGTGTTGGGGTAGGGGTAGCGATATGGATTGCGTTGTATACTATAGAGAAGATATTTTGGATCTATACTTAGAATTAGTTAACTAGTAGTTATTTTTAGATTCGTCGGTTTTTATGACGAAAAAGGCGTAACTCGATTTTTACGATTTTGAGATATCAACGTCATGATATGCCCATTGGATCATCTTTTAGCATGGCAATTTGCACATTTCAATATTAAATCTTTTTCGTTTTTATATTCATTTAAAAATTTGCTCCATTTCAATTGCTAGAATTCTTTGTTATGACGAAAGACATATGTTGAGATAGGGCTCTTTGTTATATCAATAGTTATACTAATTGTTACACTACAAGAAAGATGGAATCTGAGATAAGTTCTTTGCTTTAAGTTATGAAAATGCGTGTAAAGAAAAATAACACATTTTTCCTATTATTTTCTGATAGTTGGTTGAGAGAAAATAAAATTTCTATCATGGCAGCTCCCTTTTACAGTCTGGCTAATTCAACACACTTCAAAGAAATAAGTCTCTGATTTTTTAAACACAAACTATGGTCAAAAATGAGTTAGACTTTGCATATAGCTATTTGAGTATCCAAAAAATTGACGAAAAAAAATGGCCGAAGGAAAATTGACAACCAAAAAAGTATACAACAAAACCAAACCGTTCCATACATACGAGACTTATGTCTCAGAAAAAATAGGGAGGATAGGAAAACAATATAACATACAAACATCCTTCAAAACACAAAATACACTTAGATCCATTTTAACCCGCACTAAACCAATATACATTGCACAACAAATGAAAAATATATAAAAAAAAACCATGTGAATGTGATAAAATATATATTAGTGAAACATTTAGACCGTTAAATGTTCGAATTAAAACATAAAGATTATTTGAAAAAGGTCAATTTTAGGCAAAAATCTAAGATTTCTCGGCATTCATGGGAGACAGGGCATAGAGTAGATTTTAACAACGCAAAACTTGTGATGAAAGAATCGATAGCTCCTAATCAAAAATAAAAAAGAGGTAATTTTTTTAAATACAATCTAATATCAATAAATGTATTGCTCAAGCATTTATAGAGGTTATTAATGTATGACTATCGCTTTTTTCATTTTAATAAACATAACATAAATAAACATAAAATAAGTAAATAAATAAATAAATAAATGCCTTTATTGTCAAAACATTTTTCAATTTGTAGACAAATGTAAACTAAACAAACAAACAAGGTACACAAACAAACAAACAAAAGATAATACAAAACATTATAAAAATAATATTGTCAGACTTATTGTTTAAAATCAACATTTATAAATGTTTACAATGTCAAAGGACAAAAAAATAAAAATATTATTTTCAAAAATATTTAGTTAATTTATAGTAAATATCAGTGACCTCTAAATAAATTTATTTCGATGTCATTAGTAAATATAGCAATAGCAAACATTAGACCAGTGTTTACAAGATCAAATTCGATTTCAAAATATAATTTATTTACGGCGTAGAAAGCCTTGTCTAGTAAATAAGAGTTCAACGCTTTGCGAAATGAAGAAAATGATGTTATGGATTTGATTTCAAATGGCAGGTGATTGTGCATTTTTTGCGAGTTGTATAATATTGAACTTTTAACTAACTCTGCTAACTAAGCGTGGGGTAGGTAGATAAAGAT
The DNA here is from genome assembly GCF_002938485.1 of Sitophilus oryzae. Classification (NCBI taxonomy): domain Eukaryota; kingdom Metazoa; phylum Arthropoda; class Insecta; order Coleoptera; family Curculionidae; genus Sitophilus; species Sitophilus oryzae. The sequence goes on along the minus strand of NW_022145709.1, from coordinate 158,816 downwards.
CTTGCTCCGCGTTCCTGAGTGGATAAGTGTGAGATGGCTTTTCTTGAGAAGCTGATACAAGTAAAAATTAAAAACAAATAAAAAATAATCATATACTGAAAATTTGAGGTCTTCTGGTTTTACCTCATTGAGTATTTCTGATCAGGTAGAACATGTTAATTTTGAAGTTTAGCTAGATAGAATATGATATTAACATAACACCAATGATTTTTAATAGACGTATATGTTGAAAAAACTAAGATTTTCTTGAATACTTGTATTTAGATATTTAAATGGTTTCTTCTTTGTTCTTTGAGGTTTTTGCTCCCTGACGATGACGGAAAAGAGTTATACTTCTCGAAACGTTAAGCATTTTTGTCGTAAAGGAAAATTTCTTTTATTAGTAAAATATTGCCTTCTAACAAATCGGTCTCCGTTGTATTAACACAGATGTGTTAAAAAAATAACTATTTTATTTTTGTAGATTTTCTTAGAGTGCAAGTGGCAAAATATCAGAAGACTTTTTGAAGACATGAATCCACAGAGGGTTCTAAATATTTCACAAACTTCAAATTTTGAGTTTACGTGGCTTTAAGCATAATAAAAAAAAAAAAATTAAAAGTCTCGAAATATCCTTATGGAATAAAAGTTAGTTGTCTATCCGCTACCGTTCCATATCTGTTACCTTTTTCCAGTCAACAAAAAATTTAGAAAACTAGAATTAATCGATTTAATATTGTCTCATTTTTATTTATAGAATGTATCAACAATTAATTCAAGCGTTATGAATTGTTGTTAGACAAACTTCCTTAATTTCATTAAGGAAGTTTGAAATTACTTCCATGACAGGTGAAAAAAGTATGACAGGTGAAAGAAGTAAAAAGACTTTTACTGACTAAACACCACCTTAAAGCATCAGCTAGTTCTGAAAAGAACATATTTATATAAATCTGAGCAAATTGATGGTAACTGGAGTTACGCGTGTCTAGATTTATTACGACATACATACTACTATTGTGGACATTGGATACACATTAGGGTCAGACACATTATGAGTCAGAAATCCCTCAGAATTGTGTGCTATGCAAACAATGCGATATTGAGTGCAGAGAACGAGGATAACCCTACAGCCGACTTTTAGAAACTAACTAATAAATCTGAATACCTTACCATGCAGATATCTGTGGAAAAAACGCAATCAGTGCAATGGCAAAAACCAAAATGATGCCAAACAATTAACGAATTCTTCCAGGTTAACTACTTGGGTGTAAATATCTATGGTTACAGAAATTATTCAGAGGAAGGTCAAGTTTACAAACAAAAAGGCAGTACGAATATCTGGCTACCTGACAGATACCATAAGGGAGAAATAAATTAGTGTTAAGTGAAAGAAAAACTCGAATAAACAAGGCTTGTCTTAGATCAGTTCTTGTCTACGTCATAGAAACAACACATAGAACAACAGAAATAAGTATTTGGAAAAATACGCGGAGTGACACTAAGAGATTGCAAAAGGTGAGAAAGGAACTGGAAATACACAAAAGAGTAGTAAAACATGTAGAAAGAATGAACCACGGTAGTATAGCAAAATGTGTGCGAACGTAAATACCCAGCACATACCCAGCACATACAAAGCATCTGGACAACTAAAGAGAGTATAAAATAGGATATCCGTATTCCAAGAGGCTTTGATTTTTTGAGATGGATAACCCTATTGCAAGAAGAAACTACTTTTGTGGGTGACAAATAAAGGCGAATCATAAATAAAAAATTATGCATACAAGTTTCTCTTTTCAACTTTAAATTCAGTTTGAAAAAGGTTTATTGTCTTGATTACAAAATCCAGGTTACAGTAATCAAAATGTAAATATAAATTAAAATAAAAAAACGTAACTAATTATATAACACATAAAACAAATATTTCACACGTGTATTTTCCTTTGTGTATGTTTACTTAGAAAGTATTCCATAAATTATTTTTGAATAACCCCAATCCTGTTTCACTAAAACAAAATGACAATGGCGCATAATTATCTAAAGCAGATAATTTACGTGAAAATCAAAACTGGATCGATAGGCGCGCCGGTGACTCAAATAACAAATTTGCTGCAAAACTGCTGCAAAATGTATTATATTTATAACCCGGCCAAGCGCAGCTTTTAATCCCATTGTGCATAAATTTGTGATTGACATTACGTCAAATCCGGATTATTAAATATTAAATAACAATTATAATTTTCATTTGGGACATCAATCAGTTTCTGAAATAATTAACTTTGGATCAAACTGTACCAGAATTTCATAAAATTACTGCTGCATTATTGGATAAAATTCGGCAGCAGCTAGCAATTAAAAATGTTATTGCAGGATGACCAGACAGTCCGGCTAATTTTGTTAAAGCATATTAATTCGACGGTAAATATATTCGTCATCGTTATTTTTATTATATTATATATAAATATTGGTTTTATAAAATAAACGACGTAGGTATTTTAAATAAAATAAATCAAAGAACTATCGTATTTTTTCGTGTTAAATCAATATAATTTTATTTTCATGCTTTAAATTGGATTAAATACAGGGTGGCCCATCGAAAACGTTCCGCAAGGCATAACGCCCAGGGTATTTTTTTCCAGAAAATTTAAAAACGCGTCAATTTTGTTGGTGAGGGGACAACTTTTTGTCCCAAAAATGATTACAAAATCCTCAGCCCGCTAAGCGAGGGGGTGCCATCCCCAATTTTTTCAAATAGGAACGGGGGTCAAGTGGTACCGCAGTGAAAAAGGGCTTTCTATTTTCTATACTTTCTCGCTTCGTTTTGAAAATCGGTCGAGTCATTGAGAAAATATGAAGGAATGAAATTGAAAAGTTTATTTAAAAATTTATCAGAGTAAATGATAAGGATAAATTCCTTCGACCAATTTGCTGTTTTTTCTTTTTTATTTCTATATGTTTACGCATTTTTCACTTGCCACAAGGTTGAACGATCAGGTGCGGTAGTTGCTAAATAGCTGTTCTGTGGCTTGTGCGTTGCAGTTCTTCTCCGCCGGTGCTACCATCATTGGAGAATATCGTAAACAACTAGTATATACAAATACAGGGGTTTAAATAGCGATTATACGAAAAATTTATTATACAAGTTTCCCAGAAATAGTGCAAGTATTTTTGAAAGGGGTGGTAGATCTCGATAAAGAAATTCAAAACAATTTTCAAAAATTTTGAATTTTCAAAATTTCTTTCCCAAAAAAACCTCATAGGAGTGTTTCTGGGGTTAAACTATACTACCATTTAAAATACTCGCACTTATTTCTGGGACAATCTGTATAATTATTCTAAATGTGTTATGAAGTATAATTTGTGAAAACTGTAAAAATAAAAATTAAAAAGTGAGTATTTTGATATCTTCAGGTTTAACTTGTATTATAATTTATTATTTCATCTAAAAAACTTTTTAGATGAGTTCAACTACGGTAGCGAGCATAGTTTTAATCACCGGCTTTTCAAGTGAGGTCATAATTAGGGCTATTTCGGCTATAACAAAAATTTTTAAAGGTACATAATTATAATTTTAGAAGATGTTCATAAAACATTTAATCACTTGTCGATTAAAAAAAGTATACCATGAATATTGCAAATTATATTTTATCCTCTCATATTATATGTCTATTTAATTTTTTGATTATGTAACGAGCACTTTGTTTACAGTGCTTTCAGATGGAGCGGACCGTCCGCGTGGTTTCACATGAGCTGTTAAATCCGTCGTGGCAAAACAGGCAAACCGTTGTTGCTATTGCTATAATAATTCTACAAAGAGTTCAGCCGCCCTGCTTGTTTAGTTTTAAATTTTAAGGGAAATTAATAAAAATACTTGTAACAGAATCTCTTGCTTATTATTGTTTATTACTAGTTTATTTTAATAACTTAGCAATAACGAATAGTAGTAAATGTTTCTTGTTTGCAAGCTTTACACTATTATTCGGGATTCAAATTATCAAAATCGGGTACTGTAGCAGCTGCAACGTTTCCATAATTTTGTCAAGACTTTAATAAATGCCCAATTGAGTTTATATCAAATTGGGAAAAATCATGTAAAATATAACTCTAGTAAACCAATTTGATGTATGCCCAAGAGATCGGTTACCTGCATGACATCAACCCAGATATGTTTTAACATAACATTAAAAATTAAGCAATTAAAATACAACAATCTCGGGTCGATAATCAAACGCAGGTTACCGCAGTTCGCTGCTTTTCGACAAAAGCGGCACAACTCAAAACTTTGTGACTTTGGGTTTTTCTAAACCATTAGTAATAAAAAAGCGTATTTTGAATATTAAATACTTAACTTTTTAAAGGCAATATGTATTAAAAATGTACTTAAAACAATACTTATTTACTATCAAACTCAATTTTAAGGATTAGTTAAAAATTGGTTGTGTAAGAAACATAACATAATAGAGGGAGATGGCCGATTCTGCATCAACCGCCCGGAGGAGGAGGAGGCGTACGGCGTAAAAATCAGCTAAGACACGTGCAAAATAGGCTAATAAACAGGAATAAACAGGTTTAAACAAGAAACAACCGCTTTTGAACTGCTTTTGGACCCCTTTTTAGCTTAAAACAACAGACCTGTCCATTTTTTGTTCAAACCCGTTTATTTCTGTTTTAAAGCGGTTGTTTTCTGTTTAAACCTGTTTATTCTTGTTTATCAGCCTATTTTACATGTTCTTAGCTAATTTTTACGCCGAACGCCTCCACCGGGCGGCTGATGCAGAATCAGCCATCTCCCTCTACTTAACATGATTTTTCAATTGCCTCTACTGTAGTTTATTAATTTTGAGTTGTGCCGCTTTTATCGAAAAGCAGCGATATATCTACTCCTTTGATATTCTAAAGTGTATATCAATATTTCTGTTTCAATTTTAAAGGTATTAATTGATTTACAGCTGCAAAGACGCTTATCGAAATAAATTGCAACGCAGGGCTTCGTCCGCGACGGACGGTCCGCATGTGTGTAAAATAGAGTATTTAAACACGTAGATCATACGCGCGCGGATGCTCCGTCAAAGGAAGGGCTCGACGGATGGCCGTCGGACGAAATCATCGGATGGAGCATACGCGAGCCATGTGAAACTGTTTAATTGTTCAAACTAAACTCATGGTACTTAAGTCGCGGACGGTCCCCTCCATCTGAAAGTGCTGTTACTCACTTGTTTCGTCGAATTGAATCCATTTTTGCTTTTTATATAATCGGTGTGAGAAACTATAAAGCTATAAAATGTTGTTTCGCGAGAGTGATTCCACTCTCGCAAAACAACATCCGGGAAAGTTGAGTTATTGACTGTTATTGCATCCATACAACCAACGCCCTAATTACGCTCTCCTTTACGCGTTTACATTTTTTCGGTAATTTTATTAACATTTGAAATTGTCACAATACAACACGACGCCTAGTTCGGATTCTTTTTGACTTATTTCTTAATATCCGAAACAGCGTTACATGACACAAACCTCGTGCCTGAGTGTTTTCAATAAGAGAGTTAGTCTCAATAACTGCACTAGCAAAAAACCTTATTAGCCTATATTTCATGAAATTCTAATTATATATCTGTAATATGCTCCTTAATTTT